>NW_027142948.1:0-50000 GCF_026170545.1 Melanerpes formicivorus
GGTTTTTGCTGGGCTGTGCCCCGCAGCTGGGTGTCAGCCAGGGAGCTGCTTTCCAAAGCAGAGCCTGGGCAAGGGAGCATCCCCGAGCTGCGGCCGCCTCACTGGAGATGGGCCCAGGGGGGTCTGGCTCAGAGGGTCTGCCCTAGGTGTGCTGCCCCTGGCAGCACAGCGTTTCTGCGGCCACATCTTGGGGCACTTCCCATTTTGCTCAGCTCGTCCAGGTGGGTTGGAGCACAAGCAAGGCTGGGCTCCTGCCGAAGGAGGCGAGCGGCCATCAATCATCTGCCCTTCATGAGACCCTGATGGCAGAGGGCTCCGCGCCGGGGCCCCGGCCCTCCGCCGGGCCGCTGTTCCCAGGCCTGCAGAAGTCCTGATTGTTGTTATTGTGCACTTTTTCTCTTTCATCACCTCGCCAGCCTTCCCCTGACAGCGAGGCTGAGTATCTCAGTTGCTTCCTGCAGATTTATTTCCTGGTCTCACACAGCCGTGCCTGATAACCCTTCATGCCCTCGCTGGCAGGGAACGCGGCGCTGCCAACAATGGCTGCCTAGAAATTCCATGCAGATACCTAACAGGTTTGACAGTGATGCCTCCTAACCAATTAAAATAACATCTACAGATGAATGGGACAATTTTCTTTGTCCAAAGCAGCTTTTATTTATTTTTTTTATTTCCCTCTCCCAAGACTGTGACCGCAGAGGAAAGGTTAAGCCATAAGAGAATATCTTCTAAGGGTGCCTGACCTGGTTTGTATCTTAATGAAAACAGAGAAGAGCCCTTCAGAGGCAACTAATTCAGTGCAATTGCTGTGTCTGGTTGCACCTTGAAATGCACAGTTCCACACACAAGGCACATCGCCTCCACAGCTTCCTGCTAGGGCATACCAGGCTGTGCTGCCACTGATGCTGAATGAAAAAGGCTCTTTACCTGTGACATCTGATCCCAGCCAGGATGTCAGTGTCTTACAGAGTTGGGAAATGGTTGGAATACTGCCTCTGGTGCTTGTGCTGATGGATCCCAATTGATGCCTGTCAATCAGCTTGGCAGTAAATTAAATATAAACCCCAAACCTGCTCTAAGGTCTCCCTGGAGCCTTCTCCAGGCTGAACAACCCCAACTCTCCCAGCCTGTCCCCACAGCAGAGGTTCTCCAGCCCTCTGAGCATCTTTGTGGCCTCCTCTGGACCCTCTCCAGCAGCTCCAGGTCCTTCCTGTGTTTGGGACTCTTGCACTGGAGGCAGTGCTGCAGGTGTGGTCTGAGCAGAGCAGAGGGGCAGAATCCCCTCCCTGTGCTGCTGCTCTCCCTGCTCTGGATGCAACTCAGCACACAGCTGCCTGCTGGGCTGCCAGTGACCATTGCTGGCTTCTGGGGGACTTTGTCAACAACTGACACCCCCAAGGCCTTCTCCTGCAGGCTGCTCTCCTGCCACTCCTCACCCAGCCTGGATTTGTGCTTGGGATTGCCCTGACCCAGGTGCAGGACCTTGCCCTTGGCCTGGTTGAAATTGATGAGGTTGGCTTGGGCCCAACTCTGCAGCCTGCCCAGGTCCCTCTGGATGGATCCCTTCCCTCCAGCCTGTCAGCAGCACCACACAGCTTGGTGCCACCTGCAGACTCCCTGAGGGAGCCTCAATGCCACTTCCCATGGCACTGATAAAGATGTTCACCAGCACTGGTCCCAGTACCAGTGAGGGGCCACCACTTGTCACCGGGCTCCATGTGGACCCTAAGCCCTTGCCCACAACTCTTTGAGTGTAACCCTCCAGCCAATTCCTTACCCAGCCAGTGGCCACCCCTTTAGCCCAAGCTTTTCCCAGCTGGTGACCAGGATGTGCTGTGGGGCAGTGCCAAATGTTTTGCACAAGTCCATTTGATTAGTGGCAAATGATAATGACCAAAGTGTGAAACCTGCAGCACAGCCCCTGCTCCAGAAGAGGAATTCTCCACATTGCTGGTGTCATGGCCTGCAGTTCCAAAGTGTAAACAGCTGAACTACACTTGGCTGGAGCTTGGAGGGGATGAGGGAAGGAGAAGTGGAGGGGCAGAGCAGTGTGGCTCTAATAATGAACCTCTGGGTTTAATTACTGCAGTGTTTAGAAGGGCTTGCTTCATTTGTGTAGGGACAGGGGAACTTATTTGTGTGGGAATAGTGACAGACCTCTGAAGGTTTGGCTGCTACTTGCCCTTTGCAGGGTGCTGCCTTTTTTGTCTTTCCATTTTTTCCCAGTTTTTGACTGGTTTTGCTATATTCCTCCATATATTCTAACTCAGATGTCTTGACAAAAGATTCATAGAATACTAGAATGGCTTGGATTAGAAGGGACCTCAGAGCTCATCTACTCCAACCCCCTGCCATGGGCAGGGACACCTCTCAGCTAGATTTGGCTGCTCAAGGCCTCATCCAGCCTGGCCTTGAACACCTCCAGGGAGGAGGTATCCACAGCCTTCCTGGCAACCTGTTTTAGAGTCTCACCACTCTTAAACCAAAGAAATTCTTCCTCAGCTCCAGTCTAACCCTGCTCTGCCTCAGCTTCAAACCATTCCCCCTTGGCCTGTCTCTAGGCACCCTCAGCAAAAGTCCCTCTGCAGCCTTCCTGCAGGATCCCTTGAGGTACTGGAAGGCAGCTGAGTGTAGTTTTACAGCACAATCATCCAAGTCCCTCTCCTCTTGTCACTTGTTCCTGGAGGAGAAGGGACCAAACCCAATGTCATCCAGGCTGAAGAGCCCCAGCTGCCCCAGCCCATCTTTGGAATTCCATTTAAGCAGAAGAAGTGACATGTGGAGTCCCTCAGGGATCAGCACTGGGACCAGTCTTGTTTAACACCTTGATTGGTGACAGGGACAGTGGCACTGAGGCTCCCTCAGCAAGTTCAGCAACCACACCAAGCTGTGTGGTGCAGCTGACACACTGGAGGGAAGGGATCCATCCTGAGGGACCTGCAGAGCTGGGCCCAAGCCAGCCTCATGAGGTGCAACAAGGCCAAGGGCAAGGTCCTGCAGCTGGGTCAGGGCAATCCCAAGCACTGATATAGGCTGCGCAGGGCCTGGCTTGAGAGCAGCCCTGGAGAAAAGGCCTTGGGAGTTCTGGGGGATGAGAAGTTCAAAGGGGGCCAGCAGGGAGCACTTGCAGCCCAGAGAGCCAAGCAGAGCCTGGGCTGCAGCAAGAGAAGTGTGGCCAGCAGGGCCAGGGAGGGGATTCTCCCCCTCTGCTCCACTCTGCTGAGACCCCACCTGGAGCACTGTGTCCAGCTCTGGAGCCTCTCTTCCAGGAAGGATCTGGAGGTGCTGGAAGGTGTCCAGAGAAGGGCCACGAGGGTGAGCAGAGGGCTGGAGCTGCTCTGCTCTGGAGGCAGATTGAGAGAGTTAGGGCTGTTCAGTCTGGAGAGGAGAAGGAGAAGAGAGGAGAGGAGAAGGTCTCCCAGGAGACCTTCTTGTGGCCTTGCAGGATCTGCAGGGGGCTCCAAGAAAGCTGGGGAGGGACTTTTGAGGGTGTCAGGGAGTGATAGGACTGGGGGAATGGAGCAAAACTAGAAGTGGGGAGATTCATGTTGGATGTTAGGAAGAAGTTGTTCCCCATGAGGGTGCTGAGACCCTGGCACAGGTTGCCCAGGGAGGTGGTGGAAGCCTCCTGCCTGGAGGTTTTTCAGGCCAGGCTGGCTGTGGCTGTGAGCAACCTGCTGTAGTGTGAGGTGTCCCTGGGCATGGCAGGGGGTTTGGAACTGGATGATCCTTGAGGTCCCTTCCAAACCAACAATTCTATGATTCTATGGTTCTAACTCAGAATGACAGGGATAGCATTGGATCAGAATGGAGAACATCCCTTCCCTTTCAGCTGGCAGCCAGCAGTTCTAACTGGTGTTGCTGCTTGCTTCTGTCAGATGGTTCCACCAAATGATAAGCACAGGCTTTAACTTGGTTACCTCAGAGGGATCCTGCCAGAGTGTGGTTAAACGTGCACTTGAACTGGGGAACCCAAGGCTTTGTCTGGAGCATTTTGTCCAGTTCTGGGCTCTCCATTTCCAGAAGGAGAAGGAGCTGCTGGAGGGAGTGAGTCCAGCAAGACCCACTGAGCTGCTGAGGGCACTGAACATCACTTTGTGAGGAGAGGCTGAGAGCCCTGGGGCTGCTTAGCCTGGAGAGGAGCAGCCTCAGGGGGAGCTCAGCAATGCTGATCAATAGCTGAAGGGTGAGGGTCAGGAGGCTGGAGCCAGACTCTTCTCAGTGGTGCCCAGGGACAGGGCAAGGGGCAGTGGACACAGACTGGAACCTTACAGGTTGGACATTAGGACCAATCTCTTTCCAGCAAGGGTTCTCAGGCACTGGCCCAGGCTGCCCAGGGAGGTGGTGGAGTCCTCATCCCTGGAAGGGTTTAAAGCCAGGTGGATGTGGTGCTGAGGGAGGTGGTTCAGTGGCAGAGGCTGAGCAGCAGTGGTGAGGTCTAGGTGAGGGCTTGGACTTGGTGATCTCAAAGTTCTCTTCCAGCCTCAACAGCTCTGTGGTTGTGTCCCTCAGCACCACACATTTTTGTAACAACCTCTGGTAGTGAACCTTCCCAAGGAATTATAGCCCACCAAAGGCCATCAGTGATTTTGGGCCAAATCTTTTAGCAGAGGGAGAGACAGATGAGCTTGAGTCCAAATCATCCAGGTAATTTCATTGTCTGGATAAACTCTGTGGATCATTTGTCAGAGTGATTCACAAATGGCCTTGCCAACAGCGCCTGGCAGGTTGTAGCTGAGCATGAGGTGGGGGTCAGGAGGAGAAATTCCAGCTCTCAGTAGCAGAGCTTGAGAAGTGGCTGAGCTGAAAACTGTTTGACCCTTGAGTAGGGAATGACATTGCAATGGGAATGAGAGAAATGGGAGTAAGAGAGCCTCCTTTCCTCAGAGCAGGTGAAACAGCTGGGGTCTGCTGGGAGCCACATTCTAAGCCCCTGTTGAACATTTATCAGTGTGAAACCCAGAGGGGTAAACCAGTAAGAAGGGAATTTCTCCTTCCTTGCTTCCAACCTTCTGCAACTAGATGGATTAAGGAAATGGTACACAACTGGGGTGGTGGAAGCCAGTGGCGGTGTTCCCTTGCAAGAGGACACGTTCTTGCCCAGGTCTTACATTTACCATCCTTTTGTGCTCAAAACAGGGTAGGGACAGCTGGGACCCTGTTCAGAAGAGGATGAAGAGGAGCAGCAGAATTGCTGGGGGAGGAGAAGCCTCGGTGCTTTGCCTCCATGCTCACAGCAGGCCTTTTAAAAGGCTTCCTTGAAACACAATCTGACCTTGCAGGGTTAATCCAGGATAGCAATAATTAATTGTAAATTGAGAAACGGCTTTAATTCTCCCAAACTAGAAAAACCTGATGCACCCAGCCCACTGGCTCACAGGGCTAGCAGAGGGAAGGACAATGTGGCCTCACTGAGAGGCTTGCAGGCTGCTTGGGGTTTAGAAATGAAAGCGAAGGGAGAGGGGAATTCACTTTCTCTTTCTTACAAAGCGAGCCTGGGCCGATGGCTTCTCAAATGCTTTCCTCTGCCGGCTTCCTCTGAGTGCTGCCTTGCATCAAGCCATCGGTGCTGCTGTCCTTTTTTGGCTATCTGGGCAGAAGTTTTTCATCAACACAAATCACTGCAATTACCTGGCCAGCAGAAGGGAGCAGGCTGATGGCCAGTGATAAAGCTCAAGATGGATTAGTGTCGTGTTGCTTCTATCTTTGTTCTTGATCTTAAAAAGCCATCCCAAGTTGCTTTCCTTTTCTATTTCTTTCCATTTTTTTTTTTCTGCTCTAGCTCTTACACCATGTTTTTCTGTATAAATTTGTTTGTTTCCTGCTTACCTGAGTGAGAGCCATTTAAGGGGGAGGAGTTGATCTGCTAGAGGGTAGAGAGGCTCTGCAGAGGGACCTCGACAGGCTGGACAGATGGGCAGAGTCCAAGGGCATGAGATTGAACACATCCAAGTGCTGGGCTTTGCACATTGGCCACAACAACCCCATGCAGTGCTACAGGCTGGGGTCAGAGTGGCTGGAGAGCAGCCAGGCAGAGAGGGACCTGGGGGTGCTGGCTGAACATGAGCCTGCAGTGTGCCCAGGCAGCCAAGAGGGCCAATGGCATCCTGGCCTGCATCAGGAACAGTGTGGCCAGCAGGAGCAGGGAGGTCATTCTGCCCCTGTACACTGCACTGGTTAGGCCACACCTCAAGTACTGTGTCCAGTTCTGGGCCCCTCAGTTTAGGAAGGAGGCTGACTTGCTGGAGTGTGTCCAGAGAAGGGCAACAAAGTTGGTGAGGGGCTTGGAAGACAAGCCCTATGAGGAGAGGCTGAGGGAGCTGGGGTTGCTTAGCCTGGAGAGGAGGAGACTCAGGGGTGACCTTATTGCTCTCTACAACTACCTGAAGGGAGGTTGTAGACAGGCAGAGGTTGGTCTCTTCTCCCAGGCAACCAGTACCAGAGCAAGAGGACACAGTCTCAGGCTGTGCCAGGGGAGGTTTGGGCTGGATGTGAGGAGGAAGTTCTACACAGAGAGAGTGATTGCCCATTGGAATGGGCTGCCTGGGGAGGTGGTGGAGTCACCATCACTGGAGGTGTTCAGGAGGAGACTTGATGGGGTGCTTGGTGCCATGGGTTAGTTGTTTAGGTGGTGTTGGATTGGTTGATGGGTTGGACGTGATGATCTTGAAGGTCTCTTCCAACCTGGTATACGATATGATACGATATGATATGATACGATACTGCTAGGCTTTTCCCGCTGCAAACAGAAGGGCTTTGAAGTTGTCTCATGCATGGCCAGCAGATCCAGTGATGTGATTCTGCCACTTTACTCTGCTCTGATGAGACCTCACCTGGAGTACTGCATCCAGGTCTGGAGCCCTCAATATAGGAAGAACATAGAGCTAATGGAGCAGGTCCAGAGGAGGTCTTGAAAATGATCAGGGGGTTGGAGCACTTCTGCTGCGAGGACAGGCTGAGGGAGCTGGGGGTGTTCAGCCTGGAAAAGAGGAGGCTCCAGGGAGACCTTAGAGCAGCCTGCCAGTACCCAAAGGGGGCTGCAAGAGGGCTGCAGAGGGACTGCTTGCAAAGGCTGCAGGGACAGGACAGGGACAATGGTTTGAAATGAGAGCAGAGCAGATTGAGATTGGATGTGAGGAACAAGTTCTGCACCAGGAGGCTGCTGGAACATTGGAACAGGTTGTCCAGAGAGGCGGTTGGAGCACCATCCCTGGAGATATTCAAGGTGAGGCTGGACAGGGCTCTGGGCAACCTCATCTAGTGGAGGATGCCTCCACTGACTGCAAAGGGAGTTGGACTGGATGAGCTTTGGAGGGCCCTTCCAACCCAGCCCATGCTGTGATTCTATGATTCTATAAAGAGGTTTGTACTCAGGAAAGTGGTGTCATTTTGAGCGACCAAAGAATGTAGTCCAGTACGGTCTTAAGGTACATTTCAAATGGTTAAAACAATGCCATTGGAGTGTCTTTACTGGTTGTGGTCTCTGGATGTGCATTGCTGTGAAGATACCTCTGCAAGGCATTGGGCAAATGGATGAGCTGGATGTTGGATTGTGCAGTGAAGCCAAAATGAGCAGCAGAGGTGAAGCCATACTGTTTCTGTCATACTGGCTGTGCTTTAGGCTGCCTTGTTTTGACCAAAACTTCTACTTGGGTTCTTGAAATGTTGTGATCTGTAAGGAAGATCTGGACGTGGTGGAACACGTCCAGAGAATGGCCATGAAGATGAGCAGAGGGCTGGAGCTGCTCTGCTATGAGGAGAGACTGAGGGAGTTGGGGTTGTTCAGTCTGGAGAGGAGAAGGCTCCCAGGAGACCTTCTTGTGGCCTTCCTGTGTCTGAAAGCTGGGGAGGGACTTTTGAGGGTGTCAGGGAGTGATAGGACTGGGGGGAATGGAGCAAAACTAGAAGTGGGGAGATTCACACTGGATGTTAGGAAGAAGTTCTTGCCCATGAGGGTGGTGAGACACTGGCACAGGTTGCCCAGGGAGGTGGTGGAAGCCTCCTGTGCCTGGAGGTTTTTCAGGCCAGGCTGACTGTGGCTGTGAGCAACCTGCTGTAGTGTGAGGTGTCCCTGCTCATGGCAGGGGGTTTGGAACTGGATGATCCTTGAGGTCCCTTCCAGCCCTGATAACTGTATGATTCTGTGAGGTGCTGCAGTGTAACCTGCCCTCTGTCTGTCTCCCAAGGCGTACGACGGCTTTGCCAGCTTGGGAATCTCGCGGCTGCTGGAGCCCTCCGACATGGTGCTGCTGGCCATCCCTGACAAGCTCACCGTAATGACCTATCTCTATCAGATCAGGGCACACTTCTGTGGCCAGGAGTTAAACGTGGTCCAGATCGAGGAGAACAGCAGTAAGAGCACCTACAAAGTGGGTAACTACGAGACAGACCCCAACAGCTCTGTCGACCAGGAGAAGTTCTACGCGGAGCTGAGCGACCTGAAGCGGGAGCCCGAGCTGCACCCGCCAGACGGCGCCTTGGCAGACTTTGCTTCCCAGGACGACTCCGTCTTCGTCAACGACAGCGGCGTGGGCGAGTCTGAGAGCGAGCACCAGACTCCGGACGACCACCTGAGCCCCAGCACGGCCTCCCCTTCCTCCCGCAGGACTCGAAGCGACACCGATCCGCAGAAGTCGCAGCAGAGCTCCGGGAGGACCTCTGCCTCTGAGGACGTGGGGAAGTGGAGCGGCACCGACGCGACGCAAGCGCCGCCGGCGCCGGGGAGGAAGAAACTGCTGGTAGCTGACGCTCTGGACTTGAGCGACTTGGCACACGTCGGTGACCAGAAAGAGGACGTGTCTCCCACGGTCCCTCGTGAAGAGAGCAGCAAGAGGAGACACCAGAGCTCAGACAGCAGCGGGGGCTTCGCGGAACAAGAGCAGCTGGGACGCCTGGCAGCTGCGGAGAGCGCGAGAGCAGAGCCTGGCTCACCCGTCACAAAGCCCAGTTTGTCTCCCACTGCTCAGCTTGGATACTCCTCTCATAAGGACATGGACCTTGCAAAGAAGCCTCCTGCTTCTCCGAGGCAAGTGGAGTCTGACTCTGACAGCGAGGCCAGGACGGCTTTCAGTCAGGTGGATCTAACTGCAAAAACAGCCCAGGTAAGGCATTGATTGGGCACTTCCTTGTGCCCAGAAGGCAAGAGTCATAGGTTCAGAGATTCACAGAATGGTTTAGGTTGGAACACACCTTCAATGTGAGCCAGTTCCAACCCCCCTGCCATGGGCAGGGACACCTCCCAACAGCTCAGCTTGCTCAAGGCCTCACCCAGCCTGACCTCGAACACCTCCAGGGAGGAGGCATCCACGGCCTCCCTGGGCAACCTGTGCCAGTGTCTCCCCATCCTCACTGGCAAGAATTTCTTCCCCATCTCCAGTCTCAATCTGCCCTCCTCAAGCTTCAGTCCGTTCCCTCTCACCCTGTGACTACAAGCCCTTGCACAAAGGTGGAGCTGCCATTCGAGTCCTTTCTCCATGTCTGACATTCACACTCTATTTTCAGCAGAAACAGTGAGGCTGGCAGTGAGGGTAAGAAATACTTGGGCTAACAAGTTGGTGGTGCTGAAAAAGAGCCATTTCACCAGAAAATAACTGCCAGTATTCACCCTCCTGTTCATCTTCCCAGCCTCTCCATCTCAAAGGAGATGACCCCAAGGCTTTTTGCCCCTGAGTGTGGCAAGAGCTCATTTCTGAGGATTGCCTTCTGGAGCCCAAACTGCAGACACACCTCCTCACTCAGTGATCCCTATGCCAAAAAAGCCCAGAAAGTTCTAAACACCTTAAATATCCACCAAGTGGACTTCAAAATCCTCTCTGAGAAACAGAACAACAGGAAACATCCATTTGGAAGAGAGCTCCAAGCTCATCCAGTCCAACCTTTGACTCAGCACCGAAGGGTTGACACTGAGCCATGTCCCTCAGTGCCAGCTCCACACAGCCTTCTGAATCTGGCCACAGTGGTGAGGTAGAAACTCTGGAACATTAAGATAGGGTGTTTGTGGAGTGGCCTCAAGCCCATTGTTTAACCACAAGATCATTTTTCCTTCCCTGAAGATACCAAGCACATGCCCCCCTACCTGGCAGCATCATTGTGAGGGTGAAAGCATCATGCTGAGTATGAGCAGTGGAGCAGGGCCCTCACAGAAAATGTGTGGGAAAGGTTACAAAAATGCCAAAGCAGGCTTAGAATTTTGCCCCTTTGAAGAGCTTCCATCACAGAATCACAGAATGGTTTGGGTTGGAAGGGACCTTCAAAGCTCACCCAATCCAACCACCTCTGCAGTCAGCAGGGACATCCTCCACTAGATCAGGTTGCCCAGACCCCTCTCCAGCCTCACCTTGAGTATCTCCAGGGATGAGGCCACAACCACCTCCCTGGGCAACCTGCTGCAGTGTTCCAGCAGCCTCCTGGTGCAGAACTTGTTCCTCACATCCAATCTCAATCTGCTCTGCTCTCATTTCAAACCATCCTCCCTGGTCCTGTCCCTGCAGGCCTTTGCAAACAGTCTCTCTGCAGCCTTCTTATAGCCCACTTCAGGTACTGGAAGGTCTGTCCAGAGCCTCCTCTTCTCCAGGCTGAACACCCCAGCTCCCTCAACCTGTCCTCATAGCAGAGGTGCTCCAACCCCCTAATCATCTTTGTGGCCTCCTCTGGACTCTCTCCATCAGGTCCATGTCCTTCCTGTGTTGAGAGCTCCGGAGCTGGACACAGCCCTGCAGGTGAGGTCTCCCCAGAGCAGAGCAGAGGGGCAGGATCCCTCTCTAGCTCTGGCTACACTACTTTGGATGCAGCCCAGGCTGCCACTGTCCTTCTGGGCTGCAAGTGCACACTGCTGCTGTCCAGCTTCTCCTCCATCAGCACCCCTAAGTCCTTTTCCACAGGGCTGCTTTCTCTCCCCTCATCCCCTAGTCTGTATAGCTTCCTTGAATTTTGGGTTTTTAAGCCATTTGCTATGATTGAAAAAAAAATAATCAAAACCCCAAAGAGTGCAGCCAGTAAGCACCATAATGATTCCTTTTATTGCAAGATGTCCACAGATTGGATGGTAATGGCCAGGTGTTAGCTCCATAGCTGGACTGGATGATCTTAAAGGTCTTCTCCAACCAAAACGATTCTGTGATTCTGCTTTCTTCCCTTTAATCAGTGAGGTCTCAGGGAGCCTCCCTCCATCATCACCACCTGTGTGCACTAGAGGAGTGAGGGACAGCTTGAGTCAGGAGCAATAGGGCAGGAGGGGACAGGGCATCTTCTCTACAAAGATTTTCATGTGTAAGGGTGTCACAGGCCAAGCAAAGGGAAGAGATGACTTTAAAGACAGTGCCCTGTTAACTGTCTGTGTGCATGTGGTAATAAAACCTCCCTTGGGAGCCTCAGCAGTAACCTGGACCACCACTTGTTGGGTGGAGTGGACTATCTCAGTTTCCACCTGGTTGTTGCAGGAGCACAGCCTGCAACATCTCTCCCAGCTGTGTAAGGACAATGTCAAGGCCTAGAGATGTGGTTTCCCAACCTTCCCACTTGACCTGGACTTAAGTCAGCACTTGTGAGCTCCTGTGTGTGAAAGTGCTCCAGGGCCTGAAGGGAGCTACAAGAAGGCTGCAGGGGGACTGTTCCCAAAGGCCTGCAGGGACAGGACCAGGGGCAATGGCTTCAAATTAGACAAGAGAGACCAGATTGAGGTTGGATGTGAGGGACAAGTTCTGCACCAGGAAGCTGCAACAGGTTGCCCAGGGAGGTGGTTGAGGCCCCTTCCCTGGAGATACTCAAGGTGAGGCTGGAGGGGGCTCTGGGCAACCTGACCTAGTGGAGGATGTCCCTGCTCCTGCTGGGACTGCAGGGGGTTGGACTGGATGAGCTTTGGAGGTCCCTTCCAGCCCAGCCCATTCTATGGTTCTGTGTTGCCTGTGCAGAAGCTCCTCTTCCATTATTTCTTCTCTGCAGTACCACTGGCCACGTGCATGGGGAAGGAGCTTGCTGGAGGTTCTCCATCCCTGAAGCAGAAGCTTTCACAGGCTTCCAGCCTTGTTCCCAACCTCTTTCTGTTCACTTTGAGCTATAAGTGAGCGATACCTGTAGCAGTAGCCCACAAAGCACTCCATTTGCATACATATTAAAGCAAACAAGTAAACACAGAGCACATTTCACACAGCTTCCATCAAGCCAGTTATTGGTTGGGTTTTTTTTTTCCACAGTTGCAGTTTAAAGGCATTAAAATGTTGATAGAAATTAAGTTTTAAGGGGAGGGGTGAGAATTTCCATCATAAAGGCCTGGGACTTTTCATTTTACATTTGGATCATCTTTCCTTTCTCATTTCTCTAGAATGCTCTGTCTAGAATGCTCCTGGAGCTGTAAGCCATCTGCCTCCTGACCCTTATTATACAGGAAGGCCCCTGGCTGTTAACTGCTGTGTAAACGCGAAGTAGCCTCAGGCTGCCCTGCTCTTAATTGTGTTCCTTTCTTTTTCAGCAACGAATGTTGTCAAGACAGGAAGAGCTCAAAGAGCGAGCTAGAGTCCTGCTGGAGCAAGCAAGAAGAGATGCAGCTCTAAAGGCAGGGAGCAAGCAGCTGAGCAATGCCATCGCCCCCGCCCGTGGCAAGCAGCTGAACGACGTAAGGAACACTGCCCAGTGTGGCACTTGGCACCCTTACCACCTGCTGCACCTCAGTTTGCTTCTGGGGGAGCCATTCCCATCCTTACCACCTGCTGCACCTCAGCTTGCTTCTGGGGGGACCATTCTCATCCTTACCACCTGCTGCACCTCAGTTTGCTTCTGGGGGGACCATTCCCATCCTTACCACCTGCTGCACCTCAGTTTGCTTCGGGGGGGGACCATTCCCATCCTTACCACCTGCTGCACCTCAGTTTGCTTCTGGGGGGACCATTCCCATCCCTACCATTTACTGCACCTCCATATGCATCTGGGAGGACCTTTTCCATCCCTATCACTTACTGTAGCTCCATATGCTTCTGGGGGGACCATTTCCATCTCTATCATTTACTGCACCTCCATATGCTTCTGGGGGGACCATTCCCATCCTTACCACTTACTGCACCTCCATATGCTTCTGGGGGACCATTCCCATCCTTACCACCTGCTGCACTTCCATATGCTTCTGGGGGGACTATTCCCATCCTTACCACCTGCTGCACCTCCATATACTTCTGGGGGGTCCATTCCCATCCTTACCACCTGCTGCACCTCCATATGCTTCTGGAGGGACCATTTCCTTGCAAAATGTCCCTTCTCTACGCTGCCATGCCCTGATGTGTCAGGTACCTTTAGATCACTTTGAAAGCTCAACTGCTCTCCTATTGTGGCCATCAGAAAGATGCCTTAGACCTCACTGGAAGCAGAGGTCTTGGAGCACCTCCTTTGATTGCCAATCCCCAGGTCCTAATGCACCGACAAACAAAAGTTCATTGTGAAATGATAGTGAAGTCATCGATGCTATTTTTGATCACTTCTCCTTTATTCAGTCCATGTCAATGCAGTCCCTGAGCCTGTGATGTCAGCTCCTTGCTGCTTCAGAAGTGTTGCTGCCTTGAATGAAGCAGCTTGTGACAGTCTGGTAAAAAGAGTTGATGGAACAATTCCTTTGTGTCACCCAAGCTGATGAATGCTGGCGAGGTGGGAAAGTGGAGCCGGGGAAGGGAGCTGCGGTGTGGCAGCAGCTCTGGTTGCACCTCCGTGGTGACCTGGAAGGATGCATACTCTCTGGAGATGAAAGCTAATTAATTTTTATGCAGTGTGGGTTTTGTGATTCTAACTATTGCACATTGGAGACCATCCTGGCAACTGGGAATGTCAGTGGGACTGACAAATACTGATAGGGAGAAAGGCTTCAGGCTCTGCCCATTCGCAGCTCCCAGAGGCTGCTCCTGAGGGACAGATTTTTGTACCTAATCGAGAACCCAAGGCAGTGATTTACACCTCTCATTCTCTTCACTGCCTTAGCTCCATGCTTTACCTCTTTGTGTCCTGCCTTCTCCCCAGACTGACACTTCTTTGTGTTTTCTTTCCTCCAGAATATATTGATAGAGGCAGGGAAAGTCTTCCTCGTGTGATGGTAACATAAAGATACAGCACCAGGTTTTCAGTGCTTTGGCAGTTAGGTTTTTCCTAGGTTGGTATTTCTGAGTATAAGTTTTGCTTTGGAGGGGTTTTTTGTTTGTTTGTTTGCTTGTTTGTTTGTTTGTTTGTTGTTCTTTATCAAGCTGTCTGAAGGGGACCTACAGGAAGGCTGGGAAGGGCCTGTTCAGAACACCAAGTTGGGTTGTCCAGCTGGTGGCATTTGGACAGCTTCTGACTTTGGAGTGCTTGAATTAGGTTCTCCTGATGTACTTCAGAGGGAAGCAAGCAGTGTGGAAGGAGAATGTGTTTAGTGCAGGCTGCTGTAGGAGTCCTTTTTCCCAGGTCACCTTGAGCTATACAGGACATAGGTGTGTGTTAAACGTGTCCATAGCTGTGTGTGCTCTGAGGGAAGATGCATCAACAGAGAATTCATAGAAGCACAGAATGGTTTGGGCTGGAAAAGCCCATTCAGATCCTCCAGCCCAGCCATTCTATAACTCAGCCAAGGCTGGAGCTCAACCATGGCCCTCAGCACCACAGCTCTGCCTCTTTCAAACACCTCCAGGGATGGGCATTCAACCACCTCCTTGGGCAGCCTCTGCCAGGCTTTGAGAACCCTTTCAGAGAAGAAGTTTCTTCTCATCTCCAGCCTCAACCTCTCCCTGGGGCAACTTGAGGCCATTTCTCTCCTCCTGTCACTTGTTCCTAGGGAGAAGAGCCCAACCCCCACCTGGCTGCAACCTCCCTTCAGGGAGCTGTAGAGAGCAATGAGGCCTCCCCTCAGCCTCCTTTTCTCCAGGCTGAACACCCCCAGTGCCTCATATATAGATATAAAATAAAATACATTTATTGCTGTGTTTCTGTAACATATTTGATCTTCACAGAGATGAGGCACTTCCATTTGCTGTAGTTGTGCCAGTTTACTCCAGGTCATTGCTTATTTGATTGTTAGAAGATAGCTCTCACTTCTAGTCGGTGTTTTCTGGTCATTAAGGTTAATAATCAGAAGTTTGACTCAATGCAGTGCTGGATGTGTCATGTGGGGATGTGGATAATCCAACTGAAAACTAACAGGTAGGAGTTGGAATTGGACTGGGCTCATTTTTCATAGAATCACAGAATGGGTTGGAGTGGAAGGGACCCCAAAAATCATCCAGTTCCAACCCCCCTGCCATGGGCAGGGACACCTCCCACAGCCCAGCTTGCTCAAGGCCTCATCCAGCCTGGCCTTGAACACCTCCAGGGAGGAGGCAGCCACAGCCTCCCTGGGCAACCTGTGCCAGTGTCTCCCCACCCTCACTCTCCAGAATTTCCTCCTCATCTCCACTCTCAATACCCCCTCTCCCAGCTCAAAGCCATTGTCCCTTGTCCTGTCACTCCCAGCCCTTGTCAAAAGTCCTTCCCCAGCTCTCCTGGAGCCCCTTCAGGTACTGGAAGGCTGCTCTGAGGTCTCCCTGGAGCCTTCTCCTCTCCAGGCTGAACAGCCCCATCTCTCCCAGCCTGTCCCCACAGGGGAGGTTCTCCAGTCCTCTGATCTTCTTGGTGGCCTCCTCTGGACATTTGGGATAGATTGGGAGGGATTTCAAAGAACATGTTTTGAAACAGGAAGATCTGATGTTGAGTAAGAAAACTTTCTGAGATTGTCCAGGACAAATACTTCCAAAAGTAACTCTTGAGGCTTGCAATTTCACTTTTGGTTTTGTGCCTTCCTGATGAGAGCTTTAAGCAGCTCAGTCAGCCTAGAGAAGAGAAGGCTCCAGGGAGACCTTAGAGCAACCTTCAAGTACCTGAGGAGGCTACAAGAGAGCTGGGGGGGAACTTTTGACAAGGGCTGGGAGTGACAGGATGAAGGACAATGGGTTGAAGCTTGAGGAAGATTTAGACTGGAGACTAGGAGGGAATTCTTTACACTTGGTGGGGGGGAGACACTGGAACAGGCTTCCCAGGGAGATTGTGGATGCTCCCTCTTCAAGATGCTCTTGAAGGTCCCTTCCCAACCCAAACCATTCTGTCAGTCTGTTCAACCCACTTGATTCCATCCCATCCTTCTCTTCCTGCTTCTTCTGTTTGTATCAGCTTAGCTTTTTTTCTTTCCTCCCATTTCTTCCCTGCCACAGAGTTTTTTTCACTGTCAGGTCTGCTCATTTGATGCCCTCAGTCTGCATGCTGCATGCATGCCAGCCTGGATGGAGCTGTATTAAACATACAGGCAGGCATTTGAAGCCTAAGAAGAGACCACACTGATCAGAAATTCCTTGGCAATGTGCTCCTGGTTTGGGAGAATCACTGATATGCCCTCCAAAATGATGCGGCCTTTTGGAGGCTGGAAGAAATAGCTTAAGGAGTGTGTGAAGAGAGTTGCTGATCCCTTCCTGGATTCCATTCTCTGTGATCTCTGTGGCAGTTTTAAAAAGAGCTCAGCCTTTCTGCTGGCTGTCTGGAGGTAGGTGTGTGCCTGGTGACTCTTTTACGAGGCGCTTCTGTCCTTGCCAGTGTGGGGTAGCAGCTGTAATCACTTAGCTTTTAACCAGGAGGGCCTCTCGATTAGCTTACTCATTCCTAACTTGCCTTTTCTCGTGATGAATAATATCACAGGGCTGGAAGGGACATATCTGCTCCCAGCAGATGCTGGCAAATATCAAGCTGTAGTGATGCTTGTTAGCAGCAGCAGATTGGAAAGGCGAGGAGCCGGGAGCCGCTCTGTGCGACCTAACTGGCAGGCTAGAGGGGCCCAGGAGCAGAGGGAGTCACGGGGCTAGAAGGTCTTTCCAGTAAGGAACTCTCATTCATAGGGCAAGGAGAGGATTCCACAGTGCTTGAATCTCAGCATAGCTCTGCTGTCAGCAAATCTCTGCGAGGGCCAGTGGCAAAACGTTCCTCTTGTTCTCCTCTAATGACTGAGCCACATAAAGGATGGAAATTTACTGCCCTTGTCGTTTGCTCTGCAAACTCAGGTGGCTATGGAGTCAGTGTGATTACAGAGCATGGAATTAGGAGTTAAGAAATGCACAGGCAACTTTAATTAACCTCCTTTTGTGTATATGCATTATGATGCAGTCTTTAATTATGTGATCACATACTATTTTCCCCAAAGCAATCGTGTCTCATTTAGCTCAGAGGATTGAGGTGATGCAGAAGGGTGTTTGTCCAGGGCACCTCTGTCCTTTTGCCTGCAGGAAGTGGAAGGAGTGCAGCAAATGAAGCAGGGACTGCAGGAAGCAGGAGGACAAGGTCATGGTTAAGATGCTTGAAAGAATTAAATGTGATTCTGCCTTGGCAGCAAAGTTCCTGAGCAGTGCTGCTAAGTCTTTAGAACCAAACTTCCTCCAAATGGTCATCAAGCTGTGTGGTGCTGCTGACAGGCTGGAAGGAAGGGATCCATGCAGAGGGACCTGGGCAGGCTGCAGAGCTGGGACCAAGCCAACCTCATGAGGTTCAACAAGGCCAAGGTCAAGGTCCTGCAGCTGGGTCAGGGCAATCCCAAGTGCTGGAAGGTGTCCAGAGAAGGGCCATAAGAATGAGAGGATCAGAGGGCTGGAGCTGCTCTGCTATGGAGATAGACTGAGAGAGTTGGGGCTGTTCAGTCTGCAGAAGAGAAGGCTCCCAGGAGACCTTCTTGTGGCCTTCCAGTATCTGAAGGGGGCTCCAAGAAAGCTGTGGAGGGACTTTTGAGGATGTCAGGGAGTGATAGGACTTAGGGGGAATGGACCAAAACTAGAAGTGGGGAGATTCAGATTGGATGTTAGGAAGAAGTTCTTGCCCATGAGGGTGGTGAGAGACTGGCACAGGTTGCCCAGGGAGGTGGTGGAATCCTCCTGGCTGGAGGTTTTTCAGGCCAGGCTGGCTGTGGCTGTGAGCAACCTGCTGTAGTGTGAGGTGTCCCTGGCCATGGCAGGGGGGTTGGAGCTGGCTGATCCTTGAGGTCCCTGCCAACCCTGACAATTCTGTGGTTCTATGATTTCTGCATGGAGCCAGAACACAGAGTCACAGAATGTTAGAGGCTGGAAGAGACCTCCAGAGATCATCAAGTCCAACCCCCTTGCCAAAAGCAGGAGCCTCTGCTTCTGTTGCATTAAGAGAAGCATCTGGTTCACTGGTGGATTTATTTCATTCAGGTTGGTTGTTTGGTTTGGGTTTTTTTGGTAGTCCCCTCAACTGAAAAATAAATTTCTTTGAGTCTAGAGAAGAGAATGCTGAGGGGAGACCTCATTGCCCTCTACAGCTCCCTGAAGGGAGGTTGGGGCCAGGTGGGGGTCGGTCTCTTCTCCTTGGTGGCAAGAGACAGGAGCAGAGGCAATGGTTCCAAGCTGCCCCAGGGGAGCTTCAGGCTGGATCTCAGGCAGTATTTCTTCACTGGAAGGGATCTCAGCCATTGGAATGGTCTGCCCAGGGCAGTGCTGCAGTCACCATCCCTGGGGGTGTTCCAGCAGCCTGTGGAGCTGTGCTTAGGGACATGGTTGAGTGGTGACCCTGCAGGGCTGGGTGGAGGGTTGGCCTGGATGGGCTTGGAGGCCTCTGCCAACCAGATGCTTTCTGTGACGCTGTGCGGTGGTGATGTGACTCCATTTAAGAAAATACTCCCAAGTTATCCCCATCTTGGTTTTCTTAACAACACCAACAACAAAAAGCCAGAAAGGAAAAGCTGATTTTTATTAATTAAACATCTCACAGGAATTTACAGAGGTGTAGGACACTGCAGATGGCAACCTTGGTCCTTTAATATTAATTGGAAAATATTGATTGGGGGAGACAAGGGGGAAAAAAAAAAGAGGCCAGTCTGTCATGCTGATAATTGTGACCAGATTTAGATATGGTCACTAGATCTTCCTGAGATTACACAGCAGCAGTTACCATCTCCTGGGTAAATAAAAGGTTGAGCATTATTTTTGGTAATCCCTGAGCTTTGGTAACTTATTCCCTGTTGTTCATTTCTGTGTCTTGGTCTGTGTGCCACTAGAAAGTGGTTAAATATGGTTGAAGCTGATAAGCCTATGCCGTGCAGGATTTACATTTCATGAGCATTCCAAGTTTTAGAGCAGGTTTAACACCACCCTTTGCTTCAAGTGAGGGTTAGCCCTGCTGACTGGACACTTCAAACCCCCCACTGAAGTGGTGTGTGCTGCTTTCTAACCACCTGCCAAGGCGCAGCTAGCCTGATCTCGTCTCCTTGATGGCAAGAGCAAACAAGTTGGGTTTTTATTCAACGTTACTCAGCTCATGAAAAATAATCTGTAGCTTTCCAAGAGGGTTCCCTATCTTTGGACTTCCTCTTTGATCTGTCTGAGCCCTTTCTTCCTAGGAAGTGGTGATATTTCCACCGGCCAAAAAAATACCGCTAGAGACAACTCCCTGGCGGAGCTGGGGAAATAAATCAATTAGTGCCAAGTAAACTCTGAGTAAACCAAGAGGAATTAGCATTCACTGTCAGTTTTATAGCAGAAGGGATTTATTTCATGAGGAGAATGGGACCTTTGCTAATGCCAGGCCCACAGTCCTCAGGTTGAGTTTTGGATCTAAACGCTGGAGGTTCACAGCCGAGTTGTGTTGCTGCTCTTGCTCCATCAGCTGTATCCATTTCCGTGCATCCAGCCTAAATGTGTTAAGCTGGGGATGTAAATTGGGAGTTATTGATACAATCACATCCATGTTTACTGCATGGATGTGAATTGGGAGTTATGGATCAATATGGGGCTGTTTACTGTGTGGCTGTAGATTGGGGGTTATGGCTTAGTATGGGACTATTTACTGCGAGGTTGTAACTTAGGAGCTATGTATCAATATGAGGCCATTTACTCCGTGAATGTAAATTGGGAGTAGTTATTCTCAGTCTGGAAAAGAGAAGGCTCCTAATTGTGGCCTTCCGGTGTCTTAAGGGGGCCTACAAGAAAGCCCTTGTGGGGAGGGACTTTTGAGGGTGTCAGGGAGTGATAGGACTGGGGGAAATGTAAAAGAAAATAGAAATGGGTAGATTGAGATTGGATGTCAGGAAGAAGTTCTTCCCCTTGAGGGTGGTGAGACACTGGCACAGGTTGCCCAGGGAGGTGGTGGAAGCTTCATCCCTGGAGGTTTTTAAGGCCAGGCTGGATGTGGCTGTGAGCAACCTGCTGTAGTGTGAGGTGTCCCTGCCCATGGCAGGTTGGTTGGGACAGGATGGTCCTTGAGGTCCCTTCCAACCCTTCCAATGATTCTATGATTATCAATATGGGACCACTTATAATACGAATGTGAATTGGGAGTTATATCTCAATATGGGACCATTTACTACCTGGACATGAATTGAGAGTTATGTATCAATATGGGACCATTTAGTACCTGGCTGTGACTTGGGTGTTAAGTACCAATCTGTGTTTATTTGTGACGTGGCTGTAAACTGGAGGTGCCACAGGGCAGCCTGAGCTTGCGGTCCGTTTGCTAGCTGCACATTAAGGTTGTCTCAACAGCATCCAAAACTTCAGCGCTTCCTATCCCTTCATAAAAAGTAGCCAAAAGGGGGGGAAAAAGAAAGAAAGGAAAAAAAGAAGATCTGAGTGGTGTCTCAGAGTCCTGCCTTTGTGTGGGAAGGGGAGACCCAGGTCTCTCAGCATCCGGAATGCTCTTTTCCTCTGGCCGCTGCTAACGGCTGCTCGGTGCCCGCTGCGGCGAATCCCAGGATGCTGCCGCGGCTCCTCGGAGCTGCGGGTTTTTTGCACTGCCTGCTCTGCTCTGGCTCAGCATGCAGGAGGGTAGAGTTAAAATCTTGATTCGTTTCATTTCCAAATGTTTCTTTTGTTCTCCTTATCATGTTCTGGCTTTCCCAAGGATATATGCTTTGAATGGGGGGGGGGAAGGGGGGGTGGCGGGGGGGGGGGGGGAGGGAGTCACATGTGCATTACTAATTGTGTGCCATTGTATTTACAGTTCCTAGTGGTGGCACTGTGAAGCCACTAATTCTTTTTGCTTCACTTGATGTAAAATAATCCCAGCAGCCTTTGATAGCAGTGAAACAGTATTAATTGTTTTGTACATTTCTTGGTCACTCTTCTTAGGTGGTCTTCATAATCTATTAGAACTTGCAGCCAGATTTTTGTTAATGTCACGCCTCCAGCGGCGATTAAATTGGTAATTAATGAACAGTCCTTGGCAACATAAACCCCATCCCCTTAATTTTCCCTTTGGAGTGTTTCAGAAGTTGTCGTCTCTGTCAGAAAGCATTGCGCCACCTTCCTACAGCCCCTTGGCATGGAACCACAGCCCATGGGCTGCCGCTTCGGCTGCTGCTTTGCTTTGCTGGGTTGTGTGGGGTTGGTTTGGGTTTTTTTTTCTCCTTCCCCCTCTTTGCAGCCATTAGTAGATCAGAGCAGTAATTTCACAGTATTTTGGTCAGGGTAATTATAGTACCAAGTACGGAGCAGAGTTGGGAATTCACACAAGAAGTCCAGAAATACCAGGTGAGCTTCCTTGTGTTCACTGGGACGTTATGATTAGTTTAATTGGGCTTTGTTTGATTCCAGCCGCCCAGACTCTTTGTGCCACGGCACTGCAGCCACTTTCCACTTTAGTGTTTCTGACCTGCATTGACAGGAACCGGTGCAAAAATGAGCTCTTTGAAGTGGGGCTCTTGGGAGAGAGGGCAGCTCAGAAAGGGGGGAAAGTGATGTGGAAATAGTTTACTGTAGCGAAGCTCTGAACCCAACCAAACGCCCTGCCGCTGGATGAGGGGGGGAGGACGTGACTCAAGGTCTTGTCTTTTCCCCAGCCCAAACAGATCATATGTCTGCTGCTTTTCCCTGCAAAAGGTTTAGTGAATCAAGTGCACTCACTGTGTGGGGAATTGGTGCATTTCATAGTTGGCAAATTAATGCACTTGATATTGGGTAAATCAGCAAACTTAACGATTAATCAATCAGCGCGCTTAATGTTTGGCAAATCGGTGCACCGAAGGTGTCATGAGTCAGTGCGTTGAATGTTTGGCAAATCAGAGCACTTCATAGGTAATAAATCAATGCATTGAATGTTTGGCAAATCAGAGCACTTCATAGGTAATAAATCAGTGCATTGAATGTTTGGTTAAATCAGCTCACTGCATATTGAATAAATCAGTGCATGTAATAGGTGGTAAATCAGTGCACTTCCTACCCAGCAAATTGCTGCACTCAAGAGTTGGTAAATCAGTGCAGCTCCTATGTAATAAATTAGTGCATTTAAGGGTTGGTAAAAAAGTGCACTTCATATTTAATAAATCAGTGCATTTAAGAGTTGGTAAATCAGTGCAGTTCCTGTGTAATAAATTAGTGCATTTAAGAGTTGGTAAATCAGTGTACTTCAGATGTAACAAATCAGTGCATTCAATGTTTGGTAGATCAGTGCACTGAATCTTTGGCAGATCGGTGCATTCAATGTTTGGTAGATCAGTGCGCTGAATCTTTGGCAGATCAGTGCACTTGATGTTTGGTAAACTCCTGCATTTGAAACTGCAGCCGTTTGGGGGTCCCTGGCTTGCCTCTGGCGCCTGCTGGTTCACCTTCCCCTTTGAAGACGCCCACCAGAAACACTGCAGATCATCTCTGTAGTCCTCACAAACAAATCTGGGCCGATGCATTAATGAGGCTGCAGCTGCACCCGGGAGCTGACATGGCACAAAACAGTAGGTAGAGGCATTCCTCCTGGAGCGGCTGGCTGGAGGTGGAGTGGCCTTCAGCAGCACCGTTGCCCGCATTAAAGTTGAAATAGTCACTTGCCCGTTGGCTTCCCCAGTGAAAGGACTGTCAGTGGTCACTTCTCCTGAAGCCTTAATGAAACCAAATAGTTTGCTAGGAGTTTGGGCCTAACCATTGGGGTGTTTCATGCAGTCTTGTCAGTTGATGTTCATGAATTGACTTGAACGGAGATCAAAGTGTTTCTCAAAATGGAGAAGCGGGGAGAGAGACAGCTCCTTCAATTGCACCACAAGAGCTAATCAAGCCATCAGTTCTTTATGCACTCTGCGTGCCTTTAGAATTTAATACCCAGTGGTTTGTCAGGACAAATTGAAATTCTGGGGGCTGGGGAGGGAGGGCCGAGGGGGGTGTCCCCCTGCAAATGAAACAGGCGCTTCACGGCTTCAGGAGGCTTGCTTTGATAAGGGTTAGAATTTCATGTGCAAACCACGGTCTTGGGGGGTTGACCAGGAAAAAAAACCACCCAGCCAACAACCCCAAAACACCAAAACATTAAATTAGAAGCCTTAGCACTGATTAAAGGTCCAGGTTTAAAGTGAAAGAGAAACTAAACACGGCATGGTGTATTTATTTTCTTTCTGTTGGTGGTTGGTTTGGTTTTTTCTTTCCCCCTTTGATTGCTAATGAACTTTTGCTGCAGCGTTTTAAATTGGATTCAGGAGATAGTTTTTGGAGTGTCAGTTGAAACAAAGTCATGTGAAAATGCCTCTCTGTCTCCCTCTCTCTCTCCCTCCCTCCTTCCCTCTCTCCCTCCCTCTCTCCCTCTCTCTCTCTTTTTAATTGATATGATTTAGGCAAGGGAAAATGGTGAGGGGGATTTTTCTATTGCAGAAGTAATTTTTAAGGGATTTAGCCTTATTTAGCCTGAAGGTCTTCACCCTAATGAGAGCACTTAAGTTACGTCCAGGCGTTGATTAGGCAGCTCATCTATCAACTGGAGCATGAGAATTTGTATTTTTAGGTACCTTTTTGTACATTGGAAAACGATTCTGCTTTGAAATAAGAATTTCATTTCTTCCTTTAGCCTTCGTTTTCCACCAATGTTTAATTGCCTTCTTTCCCATCCGGGGAGGTAGCTGCCAGGGAGCGAGAGGCAGCAGCTCTGCATTTGATGAGGAATTACATCGGGAGCTGTATCTGCAGGAGTGAGGCTCCGAATGCAAATCGCTACCTAGAGACAGCCCTGCAATTGCCACAGCATCCCCCCCCTCCCTAAAAGTCTCAACGCATTTATTCAGGAAAGGTGGAATCAGATCTATTAAAAGATGCCCAAAATATGTGGAGGCTTGCTGGACCTGTAGGGTCGGGGGTGTGGGGGGGGGGAGGGGTGGTGTTTTGTGGCCGCGTTTAAAACACAATAGCGTCTTAATTATTTTCTGAGCCCTGCTGAAAAGTAGGAAGCTTTTGTAACTTTTTGACATTTCAGATTTAGAGGGGGAAGGAAAAAAAAAAAAGGGGGGGAGGGGGGGAAGAAATTAAAACGTTGCCACCAGCTTGCACTATGAGCAGCCTGTAATAACAGTTAAAAAAAGCTTTCTGAACTATTTGACAAGATTTCTTAGTGCCGAGGCCATATGCTGTAGCCTTTAAGCTATTTCTTCCTATCAGTTTCATTATCACCTGCCTCTGAGTCTCCAATATCATCAGTAAGCACATGCAGAATCATAATTATGCCATGTACAAGTTCTTTGATAACATGTACAGTTTTCTTCTTAATTCTTTATCAAATGCATTGATCGTGGCATGTGTGCATTGATCCAGGTCCACCATCTGGCTGTGTGTGATAAGCACAGTGGCATCTTTGCATTTCCACTGTCATTCATTGCGCTACAATTTGGCTGCAGGGGAGTAGTGGCTGGGATTAGCCCTGTTCTGCTACTTACTTGCATTTTAAGTTGACACCTCTACAGCGGCTCAGACCACATTACAAACTGAAACACATACGCACGACTTAGTGATGTGACACTCCTCAATAAGCTTACTCCACTAGCTACTCAACAATCTGTAATTGGATTTGTAGGAATAACAGCAAAAGATTTCCTAAGAATTGCTGGGGACAGAAGGTGAAGTTTTCTCATTATTGGCGAAAGGCTAGGTATAGATCCCAGGCGATTGGTATTTTCCATTAAAAAAAAAAAAAACAGCTGCCAGCAGTTTGCAGGACATTGTCAGAGGGGAAGAAACAAAACAAAACGAAACAAAACAAAACAAAACAAAAACCCCAGCCGAGCCACCGCCAACCCCAGAAAACAGCACCCAGGGACGCTGCACTTCCCCTTCCCACCCGGCGCCAGCGGGCTGGGATCCCACCACCCTCCCCTGGAAATTGGGAGAAGGGGAAGGGAAGGGGGAAGAGCCCCCAGTTTCAGAGGCGCCCTGCAGCCCGCTCCGCTTTGTTGGGCTGGGAGTGACCCGGGAGCATTCCTCAGGAGGGCACGTCCTCCTCCTCCTCCTTCTCCTCCTCCACCTCCTCCTCCTCCTCCCTCGGCGCGGGGTTGCCCCCGCCCCAGGAGGAAGCTTCCCAGGATGGCGGTCAGAAAGATGCTGCTCTCCGGCTTACGCATCCCCGCCACTTGCCAAAAGTCTTTGTTTCATAACGCCACTGCCTTTTTCTTTTTTTTTTTTTTTTCTTTCCTTTTCCCTCCCTTTTGAATGATGAAGTCAAGTTTACACAGGAGAAAATCCCTTAAGTGGAGCTCGGCGAGTGTCGACTCCTACAATGAGCCAGCAGCTTCCTTAGCTTCTCTCTGTAACTCGGCTAGGGGCAAACGTGGAAGAGGGCCACCTTTAGACTTTCTGGATCTCAGGTGGGACGCTGTGCCCCGTCTGGATGTTCCAGAGTATTCCCCAGCCTCGTTTGTGGGCCGGTGGCATTGACAGTACTGGTGACAGGCTAACAAGCTGCTGGATCCCGGCGCCTTAGGTGATTGTTGTCCTTAATTATACTTCCCGGATGAATGAGGGAGAGCACAAACTTGCCTAAGCAGAGAAAATTCCAGGGAAGAAGTTAGCGGAGGGCTTTTGTGGCTGCTTATGCTGTAGACTGTCTGGATGAGCTTTTGGGGGGGTTCTGGGAGCCCCACGAGGAGGCAGAGGCTGCCCTCCCAAGGCAAGGCAGAAGGGAGGCAAAAGGAGAGTTCGGGATGAGATATCTCAGCCCATCCTCTGCAAGAGAGAAACGCTGGCCTCCATCCTCGCCTAGATGTGCAGCTCCTAAAGGGTTAAAAGGGTTAAATCTTATTTATCTGAATAGAACTGCGGGGCTGTTGTGCAGAATGCTCCAGCACAAATACCTCTCTGGTTCACTTTGACGTTACCATTTATTTTTTTTCCCTGTTGGTTTCTTTACTTTAAATACTTGAACTGTTAGACCTTTTACTTTTTTCTCTGAGAAAGATGTATTTGTACCAGATTAGAAAAGCTAAACTGTTTCTTTACATTGAATAATCAGCCTGTCATGACAAATCTATCTCCTTCTGCATGAGTAGGTGCCAGTTTGACTAGCTTCTTTTAGGCTCACACTGGGTTTTAAGCTGGATCCATGTGCATGACTGGCAGTGCATTTGTTGGGCCAGATCTAAGGAGCCAGAGAGCGTTCAGCTCCTTTTTGCCTACAAAAGAGCAGCCAGACAACCAGCAAGAGGCCTTGGATGTAGCACAAGGTGATACTTAGTCAGCCATTCTTTCTTCTTTTCTTTCTGGGTTTTTTTTTTCCCCTCAAATATATATCATTTTTTTTTGTCATTCACAAAACTCAAAGTTTCTCAGTTTCGCCACCGAATTGAACTGCCAAAGGATTGTTTCTCTGCAGCCAGCATCCTTCGCACCAGAAACACGGCACCAAGCGAATCAGAGCTTTTCCAGCACAACAGAGCTGAGCTGAAAAGTTAAACAACTAAATAAAAAACTGAGAACTGCTTGCTAATGTTTCTTTACAAGCAGCTCCTGGGTGCAGGGAGATGTTTTGCAGCCACACGGTCCTGGTTTCTTGTGAATTTGAGGGGGGCGTTTAATGCCTTAAAGGGGACAGCTTTGATAAAGCACTGTTTGTCATTCTTCCACTTTTAGACTTGGGAATAATCTTCTGGTTTCTCGATTGTTCCACTGTTGGACTTTGGGATACTCTCTTTTCATGATTCTTCCACCTCTAGATTTGGGGATATTCTGTTTTCATCATTCTTCCACCTCTAGACTTTGGAATATTCTGTTTTCATTATTCTTCCACCTCTAGACTTTGGGATATTCACTTTGCATTATTCTTCCACTTTTCAACTTGGGGATATTCTCTTTTCATTATTCTCCCACTTTTCCACTTGGGAATATTCTCTTTTCTTGATTGTTCCACTTTCAGACTTAGGGAATATTCTGTTTTCATCACTCTCACACCTCTAGATTTGGGGATATTCTGTTTTCATCATTCTTCCACCTTTAGACTTGAGGATATTATCTTTTCATTATTCTCCCACTTTTCCACTTGGGAATATTCTGTTTTCTTGATTGTTCTATTTTCAGACTTAGGGAATATTCTGTTTTCATCATTCTCCCACCTCTAGATTTGGGGATATTCTGTTTTCATCATTCTTCCACCTTTAGACTTGAGGATATTCTCTTTTCATTATTCTTCCACCTTTAGACTTGGGGACATTCTCTTTTCATTATTCTCCCACTTTTCAACCTGGGAATATTCTCTTTTCTTGATTGTTCCACTGTCAGACTTTGGCATACTCTCTTCTCATGATTCTTCACCTGTAGACTTGGGGATATTCTGTTTTCGTTCTGTCATGTCTCGTTAGTCCGTCCCTAGCTGCTGCTTTAGCACGAGCGCAGCTCCACGCACTTTATTGGTAGCAAGGCAGCTGATGTAGACCCCAGGCAGCAAATCACTCAGATGTTTATGTCTTTCTTTGCAGACCCACAGTCTGGCCAGCCACAGAAGTCCAGATCCAACGCACTTTTTGTGTGGGGGCGTTGAGGGGCTTTTGGCTTAGCAGTTCATATTTTGCTGCTACCTGTGTATTTTGAGCTGTCCTGAAGCCAGTTGTAGGGACCAAACGTAAACGTGGTCCCCAGGGTGATCAAAGATTTAATCTGACCAGATGGGACAAAGTTGAGAAAGATTTTGACTTTCCACTCTGTTTTGCAACAAGAAAGGCTAATTTGGGGGGGGTGGGGGTGTGTGTGTGTATGTGTGTGTTAATTTCCCTCCCCCCCGCCCCATTCCAGTCTTGTCTTTGTTTAGCAAAGGCAGAGCTCAGGCCATCCCCAGAGAAATGAGCAGGTGTGGCCATTTACAAGCATGTCTGCTTACATTAGAAACCAACATAAGAAAAGTTTGAAACCGTTTGAAAAGATCTGCTAAACAGTTTTACTGTTTCACCCCCAAATCCTATTTACTCAGGCAAGAGCCAATCAAGGTCACAGGAAAAAAAACCCCAGCCTGCCCCAAACCCCCTTTAAATCTCGTTGTCCCTTTAGGTTTTCATTTCTTTTTTTTCCCTTCTTTTTTTCTGGTTTGGTTTTTTCTTTCTCTTGTTTTTTTTTGTTTTTTCTTTTAATTCTGTCTTCTAACTGAATAGGTACATTTTGGTAATCCTTGCCTCTGGACAAGCACAGAAGTCTTTTTCTTTTCTGAATGGCTAATAACAGAGCCGTTCTTCCTGTCTGATGATGAAAGAGGTGGCAATCAAGTTCTTTTCTCTTAGATGCACTGTGCACCGGGGGCAGGCCACAGACAATTTGGAAACCTACAGCTTCCAGGAAGCTCTGCCCCTCATAGGTACCATTCTGGTTTCATTTCATCTGCTGGGGAGTTCCACTCATTTGTCTTGATTTTTCTTCTTCTTTCTTGCCCCTCCCTTCCCCAATCCTATGGCCACAGTAAAGAATTTTCTTCTTGAAACAGCAAATAAACGCAGCTCAGAGAGGATTATGCTTTGGGTTTGTTTGGTTTGGGGTTTTTTGTGTGTGTGTGTGTGTGTGTGTGTTTGGGGGGCTGTGTGTTTAGTTATTATTTATTAGTTTTACTTTATTGTGTGTTCCAAGGAGAGGATAGCATGTTGCCAGACTTCTGGTGCCAACTCGGTTTGGATTCTCCCAAAATTCTGCCAAAGGGTGACTGAAAACCGCCTGGCAGAGGAGGGTTGGTTTTTATTTGGGAGAGCACAGGAAGGTTGCAGAATGTTCAGGGGCAGGTTTGGTGGGGATGGTTGGTGGGTGTTGTGTTTTGTTTCTCCTCCTTCGCAACGCTCTCGGTATTAGGCTGCCTTGGTCTGTTCTCGGCTTCTGCCGCCACTGAGGGACACCCTCGGCCGGGTAATGAACTCCTGAAGCTGCCCTAACCGGCGCTTCCCAGTCGAGTCCACCTTCCCACCTCCGCAGCATCGTTTTGGGCCAAAGCAACGTCAGTCATTGCCGTCTGCGGCGAGTACAAAAAGGACCCCCTAATGGCAGCCATTTTTATGTGTTTCTTAAGATCCAAAGGCTGCTGAAAGAACAATTGGCTAAAGTTGAGGATTGGAGAGGCTTGATTTTCTTGTTCCAGTGAAATGAAACTCCCGGCTCTTTCCCCCCCCCCCCCCCCCCCCCCCTCCCCTCCTTTCCTTTCCTTCCCTTTTCCCTCAAAAGCCGGAGCCTGCGAGGGGGTTTGTAGCTGTGTCAAAGCCGTTGGGATGCCACTGCTGATCACTTTAATTACTAGGACTAAGGAGGATAAAATTAAAAGTAGCACCATTGAAGCAGTGGAAGAAAGCTTGCCGAGATGGCGGTGAAGTGTGAAATATAAAAATTGCATACCAACACTTTTTTTTTCTAGGAGGGAAACAAGGAATTACATTACTTATTCTTGAGGAGTTTGCCCTTAAATGGTGAAGTTTGCCTGGCCGCGTGGCAGAGCTTCAGACCGTAGCAGAGGAACTGGGGCGGGGGGGGTGGGGGTGGGGGTGGCAAAGAGCAGAGCAAACTTTTAACATCTCTTTGCCCTGTCAGATTCCTGTCAGAGGGTGAAAGATTTTACAGACTCGTGGGGTGTTTTTCCCCTCTTCAGCTCTACGGGGGAAAACAAACAACCAACCCAACGAACCCAACCTAAAAATGAATGCTGGCTGTGCGTTTGCCTGGTCCTTTCCTGAGGCAGAGCTTTGCGTTTCTCCCTTTATTTCCTTCTTTAGCGTCCAGCTCTGTACCTCTCCTCAGCTCTTCCCAAAATCTAGAGGGTTTAGTACTTTCTCTGTACCTCAAAGCTTCATCTCCCTACTTTTTTCTTTCTGCTCTCAGTTGCGTGGCTCCTTCCATCAGCCTTTCCTCTGCCAAGCTCAGCAGCCAGGGGTTCAAATACCTGCGTGGAATTGAAGCAAGGACCTGGCTGGCTTGGCTCTTACCCGCTGGTGAGGGTTGGGTTCCTCACCCCCCACACGAGCCACGACACTCTGTGTTTGCTTGGAGATCCCCAGGATATTCATGGCTATGCTAATAACTCAGGATCCAAGTTCTCTTTCAGGAGGAGAGGAGCAAAGGAGGGAGGGGGAGACCGTGCTCAGTGTAGGGCACCTTTGTCCCAGCTCCCCCCACCCCCGTATTTTCAACGAGGTGGGCTGTTAGGTTGCTTGATGTTAAGCCACGTGGTAGTCTTAAAGCAAGTGTTGCCCACTCCTTCTTCAAAGTCAAATCAAACCCACGAGTTCTTCCACACCAGGAATTACAAGCGGCGGAGATTGTAGCAGTTTTATTTCGTGTAAGATTCAATGTAATTAACGTTACCACGGGTCAAAATAAAATCGGTCGCTGTGTCAGTTGGCTGGCTAGAAATTAAATTAAATTGATCTCTTCCAGTGCATAAGGAGCAGGGGGAGGAAGCTTTCCAGTTGCTTTTCTAATGTGTGCTTTACCAAACAAGTTGGAGACCGAACTGTTGCTCTGTGCCTTCTGGGAAGTTAAAGGGTGAGAAAGCAAACAAAAGCCCCGTGGGCCATCCTGCTGCCTCGCAGAGTCCCCGGCGCAATTGCCTTTCCAGGGGAAGGGACATTAGGAGAAAAGCAAATCAAGGCGATCTGATAGGGGAATCAGGGTTCTGTCACTCAGAGGCGAGATATTCTGCTGTGTCCATATACTTTGTTTACTGTAGGGTTTTATGAGTTGTAACCTGCCCATGCAAGCTGTTAATGAGGCTAAATCTTGCTGCTTGAGGATTGAATTACAGCACACCTCTGGGCTAATGGTTATAAACAGCCGGTCCCATTAGGGCTGCATTGTGATGCAGTCATCTGCATTTTTTCCATTGTGCCAGGAACAATGCTGAGTAAATAGCTACAAACAAACAATTTGCATGGAAATGGGTGAAATGTACCTAATTAGTATTTTGCTGCTTGTTTTATTAATGGCTGCTTAAACTAAATAGCACTTAGCAGCAGCTCTCCCCAGCATCTGCAGGTGTGGGATGCTCAGTTTTCTGGCTAGGTGGGAAGGCTGCCAGGACCACTCTCCAAAATGAGGCACTCGGTTATATTCCACTTAGTTCAGGTCAGCTGCCTTTACTTGGGGTTTATCCTGGTCATTATGGCAGTAATACAAACCTAATGCTGACTTAAAGCCAAATACTAGCTTTGGGTGTGCTTAAAAGCATCTGGTCCTGTGGGGAGGGGGAAAATCAATCCTAGAGTCGAAGAAACCCCTATTTTTTTAAGGTGAAAACTGCAATTGTTTCCTTTGTGATGTAAAGGATTCTTTTCCAGACCCATTTAAGAGCATCTCTGTGTTGACTGTTTTGAAGTCTAGTGGGTCAGGCGTTTACAAGGTTGATGGCTGTGGGATTTTGCTCATTTGTTATGTTAATTGTAATGAACGCTAAGAAATTTATTGCATAAGTTGTGCAAAAATTCATCTTAAGAGAGTTCAGAGAGTCACAGAGTGGTTGGGTCCTCCAAAGGGCATCCAGTTCAGGCTCCTCTGCAGTCGCAGGGACATCCTCAACTAGATCAGGTTGCCCACAGCTTTAATGGACCAGGACCATCTGGGATGGTTCTGGTAGGATCTTTGTAATTACTGAGCAAAGCCCCCCACACACACACTCTAGCAGGATGTTTGTAAGCGATGCAAATTCTTTCCTCCCCTGGCACCTATTGCCCTTTCATCAATTTTGATTAGTTTGTGGGTTCTTATTTTGTTAAATGAAGTTTAAAAATGAAAAGCTGGATCCACTGAAGCCAAAGGATTAGATCATAGTAGTCATCATAGTATCATAGTATCAGTCAGGGTTGGAAGGGACCACAAGGATCATCTAGTTCCAACCCCCACTGCCATGGGCAGGGACACCCCACACCAGATCAGCCTGGCCAGAGCCTCATCCAGCCTGGGCTTAAACACTTCCAGGGACAGGGCCCCAACCACCTCCCTGGACAACCCATTCCAGGGCTTCACCACTCTCATGGGGAAGAACTTCCTCCTCCCCTCCAGCCTGAATCTCCCCACCTCCAGCTTCATTCCATTCCCCCCTAGTCCTATCACTCCCTGACATCCTGAGAAGTCCCTCCCCAGCCTTCTTGTAGGCCCCCTTCAGATACTGGAAGGCCACAATTAGGTCACCTCGAAGCCTTCTCTTCTCCAGACTGAACAGCCCTAACTCCGTCAGTCTGTCGTCATAGGAGAAGTGCTCCAGCCCTCTGCTCATCCTCGTGGCCCTTCTCTGGACACCTTCCATCACCTCCATATCCCTCTTGTAATAGGGGCTCCAGATCTGGAGGCAGTACTCCAGGTGGGGTCTCAGCAGAGCTGAGCAGAGGGGGAGAATCACCTCCCTTGCCCTGCTGGATCCATTTCCACGCCTCAGATTTCGACCTCACTTTACGCTTTGAGGACAATGTGGTGATCGGAGTAACTGAGAGCAACATCTGGCTTCTCCTCTCAGAATATTTACTCCAAGAATTGAATTCAGTCAAACCTTTTCTTTTTGTTTGTTTGGTTTTCTTTTTAATAGCCACAGTCAAACTTGTTTGTTTGTTTGTTTGTTTGTTTGTATGAGACAAAAGCCCCTGGGAATTTCCGGGCAGGTGTTTTCACAGCGGGTGATATCTCAGATGCTGTCCACTGCACACAAGGAGCTCTCCAATGCCTTCATCACTTTGGGGGCTGCTTTAAAAAAAAAATATATATATATATATACTAAATAAATAAATAAATAAATAAATACAAATAAATCAAATCATCTGATCCACGGATGTCTTTAAAAATTGTGCTGTGACACCCAACTGATATCGAGCAGCCTATTTATAATGTGGGCCAAGCACCATGCTGTAAACCAGTTGCTATCATGATGATCAGATTGAGAATGAAATTGCATTTCTGTCAATTACTGACTTGGCAACTGTTCAATATATCTTAGCAGCAAGATGAAGAGCGGCGTCGGCAGCTGAGAGAGAGAGCTCGTCAGCTAATAGCAGAAGCTCGATCTGGAGTGAAGATGTCAGAACTTCCTAGCTACGGGGAAACGGCTGCAGAAAAGTTGAAAGAAAGGTCAAAGGCATCTGGAGGTGAGCTGAGGAACCTTCTATCTTATTCCCTATGGCAGCCCAGAAAACAGAGACCTTTCGGGGTGTATCGCTTTTACTCACGCTTCAAAGGGCAGTTGCTCGTCAGAGAGGCCTGGCCCTGGAGATGCTTCCTAAGTCAGGCTTGTGTTCACAGAGTCACAGTCACAGCAACATTCAGGTTGGAAGACATCCTCAGGATCACCAAGCCCAACCCCTGACCCTGCTCTGCAAGGCTCACCCCTAAACCATAGCCCCAAGCACCACAGCCAAACCACCTTTAAACACCTCCAGGCTTGGGGACTCCACCACCTCCCTGGGCAGCTCAGCCCAGAGCCTGACCACTCTGGATGGGGAAAAATTCTTCCTTCTCTCCAGTCTGCCCCTGCCCTGCTGCAGCTTGAGGCTCTTCCCTCTTGTGCTGTCACTAATGACCTGGGAGAAGAGACCAGCACCAACCTCTCCACAACCTCCTTTCAGGGAGCTGGAGAGAGCCATGAGGTCTGCCCTCAGCCTCCTCTGGTTCCAACTAACCATCCCCAGCTCCTTCAGTTGCTCCTCCTCAGACTTCTTCTGCAGGCCCTTCCCAGCTTCCTTGCCCTCCTCTGCCCTGGCTCCAGCCCCTCCACATCTCTCTTGGATTGAGCTGCCCCAAACTGGACCCAGCCCTCGAGGTGTGGCCTGCCCAGAGCTGAGGCCCAGAGGACAATCCCCTCCCTGGTTCTGCTGGACACAGCATTGCTGATCCCAGCCAGGAGGCCACTGGCTCTCTTGGCCACCTGGGCACCCGGCTGGCTCCTCTTCAGCTGCTTGGCCATTAGCACCCCCAGCTCCCTTTCTGCCAGCAGCTTTCCAGCCCCACTGCCCCAAGCCTGCAGCACTGCTTGGGGTGGTTGTGACCCAAGGTCAGGCCCTGGCACTTGGCCTTGTTGAAGCTCCTCCTGGTAATGTTAGCCAGTTTCCAACTATTAGAAGCCAAGAATGCCTGTGAATGAAAAACAAGGATGTGGCCTGAACATTTTGGCCCATTCTGCCGGGGTGCTGGGGGTCAGGAGGGAGGGGACAGGCTCTGCTCAGCTGCACCCTGGGATAGGACAAGAGGCAATGGATGGAAACTCCAGCACAGGAGGTTCCACCTCAACATGAGGAGGAACTTCTTCACTGAGCCCTGGAGCAGGCTGCCCAGAGAGGTTGTGGAGTCTCCTTCTCTGGAGCCTTTCCAGCCCTGTCTGGATGTGTTCCTGTGTGACCTGTGCTGGATTCTATGGTCCTGCTCTGGCAGGGGGCTTGGACTAGAAGATCTCCAGAGGTCCTTTCCACCCCCTAACATCCTGTGATCCTTTATTTTACATGCATCTGGATTTAAATATGGTTGCACCCTAACTTAGACATTCGTGTTCCATCTGACACCAATAAGAAAAGCAGTTGGTTGTACATATCCCTTTGGCTCAGGTCTTCAATGTTCCTTTCTTTGCCCAGTAAACCAAGCTGGCCAGCATCACTCTCTTTTGGAAATCAAATCCTTGGTGGGGCTGAGCACATTACTTGTGTGTTAAGTAGGTGATGGTATTCTCCATCCCTCTTCATAATTTATGACTCCCCATCTTAGGTTATTTAATTACTTCCTCCCCACTCTTTAATTGTGCCTGTACACAGCTGCTCCTCCTCTTGCTCCCCTCCAAGCAACACACACCTGAGTGCATCCTGGGTGCTCAGCTGGGCAGTAGCTACCCTCTGTGGTTGCAGTGACTCACTTGTAGTATTGCCAAATTGCTCTTTAATTTCACCTAGAAATGGATGCAGTCTGCTGCAGCTCCTTCACATGTGGACAAACTTAAACCCGGTCAAAAGATTGTCACTTGAACCACAAATTGAGCCTGAGTTTAACCTGAATACAGCTACAGAATCTCAGAGTCATTTAGGTTGCAAAAGCCCTTCAAGATCATCCAATCCAACCGTTCTCTGACTCTGCCAAGGCTAGGGCCAAACCATGGCTCTCAGCACCACAGCTCTGCCTCTCTCAAACACCTCCAGGGATGGACATTCAACCACCTCCCTGGGCAGCCTGTGTCAGACTTTGAGAACCATTTCAGTCAAGTTTCTTCTAATCTCCAACCTCCCACAAGGCAACTTGAGGTCATTTTCTCTTCTCCTGTCACCTGTTCCTAGAGAGCAAAGCCCAACCCCTACATGGCTCCAGCCTCCTGTCAGGGAGCTGTAGACAACAAGGAGGTCTCCCCTCAGCCTCCTCTTCTCCACACTAAACACCCCCAGCTCCCTCAGCTGCTCCTCCCCAGCCCTCTTCTCCAGACCCTTCCCCAGCTTCCTTGCCCTTCTCTGGACCCTCCCTAGCCCCTCAGTGTCATTCTTGCAGTAAGGGCCCCAGAACTGCAGCCAGCACTGCAGGTGTGGCCTCCCCAGTGCTGAGTGCAGGAGGACAATCCCTGCCCTGCTCCTGCTCCTGCTGCCCACACCATTGCTGATCCAGGCCAGGCTGCTGGTGGCCTCCTTGCCCACCTGGGCACCCCCTGGCTCATCTCTAGCCAGCTGCCCACTAACACCCCCAGAGCTTTCTCTGCTGGGCACTTTCCAGCCACTCTGCCCCAAGCCTGCAGCCTTCCTGGGGTTGTTGTGGCCCAGGTGCAGGACCCAGCCCCTGGCCTTGTTGGATCTCATCCCATTGGCCTCAGTCAATGGATGCAGCCTCTGCAGAGCCTTCCTAGTCTCTACCAGCTCCACACTCCCAGCTCAGTGCTGCAAACTGACCAAGGGTGCCTGGATCCCCTCACCCAGATCATGGATAGAGATACTAAAGTGGACTCAGCCCAGCACTGAGCCCTGGGGAACACCACTGGTGAGTGGCCACCAACGGAAGGTAACTCCATTCACAAACTAAATCCTCTGGATTTGGTTTTTTCAGTAATATTCTGGCATTTCCATTTGCTTCCAAGAGATTTTTCTTTCACTATCTGCACTCCAGACACTGTAGGTCATGGACTTGATGACCTTAGAGGTCTTTTCCAACCTTAATGATTCTGTGATCAGTGCTGGTTTAGTTGTTGGCTGAATGCTGTGTCATTAATTTTGTTCATTTCTTCATGCCCTAGCAAAGCTTTGCTGTCTTTCTAGGCTCCACATTTACATCTTCTTCAAGGAAGCAGCTCTTCAGTGCTCTCCTAACTCTGCTTCTAGAATCTTAGAGTCATAGAATGGAATGGTCTGGGTTGGAAGGCACCTCCAAAGGTCATCCAGTCCAACCCCCTCTGCAGTAAGCAAGGATATCCTTCCCAGGGAGATGGTGGAGTCCCCATCCCTGGAGGTGTTCAAGAAATATGTGGCTATGGCACCTGGGGACATGGTTTAGTGGCCATGGTTGTGTTGGGTTGATGGTTGGACTGCATGATCTCAGAGGGCTTTTCCAACCCAATCCATTCTATGTTTCCATGATATTAACACTGGGTATGTGTAGTCTAAAAATCAGCACTTCTGCTCTGCAGTCAGCAGGGGCATCCTCCACTAGATCAGGTTGCCCAGAGTGCTGTCCAGCCTCACCTTGAGTATCTCCAGGGATGATGCCTCAACCACCTCCCTAGGCAACCTGCTGCAGTGTTCCAGCAGCCTCCTGGTGCAGAACTTGTTCCTCACATCCAATCTCAATCTGCTCTGCTCTAGTCTGAAGCCATTGTGCCTGGTCCTGTCAAACAGTCCCTCTGCAGCCTTCTTGTAGCCCCCTTCAGGTACTGGCAGGCTGCTCTAAGGTCTGCCCAGAGCCGCCTTTTCTCCAGGCCGAACACCCCCAGCTCCTTCAGCCTGCCCTCATAGCAGAGCTTCTCCGGCCCCCTGATCATTTCCGTGGCCCTCCTCTGGACCCGCTCCCAAGTGCTTGGAGTTTTCCACGCTAGCAATTTGTTCTTTTCCTCACAGATAGGCTGTTATCTCTCCGTCACCTTGTTCCTTTTATCATTTCTAATTGCAGAGCCTTGTTGTAACACGCTCCCTACACACATTTCCCTTCTTCATCCACTGCAAGAACATTGGCCTGGGCAAAAAAAAAAACCCACACAACACAACACAACACCAAACTTGAGGAGTTTAAAAGGAGGCCTCCCTAAGCTTCTGAAAGAGACCTGAACATTTCTGAAATGGCTTCAGATGGCTGCTGTTAATTCACTTTTTTCTCTCTCTCACTCTTTTAATTATGATTTGTAAATCAAGTGTCCTGCTAATCACAGTCACAGTGTGCCAACTTGCAATTGGAAACCCTAGGTCAGGCCATGGTCCGACTTCAGGAGCTGGTGTCTTCCAACACTCTCTGCTCTTGTGTTGCCTGCAGTGGTGCTGCAAAGACACTGCCTCTGATCTCATCTTGCTCTATTAAATTAAAGAAAATCAAATCATCTAATCTGAGGATTCATAGAGTGGTTTGCCTTAGAGATCATCCAATTCCAACCTCCCTGCCATGGGCAGAGACACCTCCCACCAACCCATCTTGCTTAAGGCCTCATCCAGCCTGGCCTTGAACACCTCCAGGGAGGAGGCAGCCACAGCTTCCCTGGGCAACCTGTGCCAGTGTCTCCCCACTCTCACTACCAAGAATTTCTTCCCCATCTCCAGTCTCAGTCTCCCCTTTTCCATCTCAAAGCCATTGCCCCTCATCCTAGCACTGCAAGCCCTTGTCAAAGGACCTTTTTTGGTTTCTGCAGTGTTTGAATTGCCAGGATTCTGTAATTACCATTCACATCTTTTGTTGCTGCCAAGTGGTCTGAAGTTCCCTTCTGCTTTCTCCAGACACACTCCACTTCTCTTTTTTTGTCACCTTTTCACACACTCCCCTTCTCTTTTTCTTGCCATTTCTACACACTCTCCACTTCTCTTTTCCATTTTTACACACACTCCTCTTCTCTTTTTTGTCACTTTTACACACACTCCACTTCTGGGGTTTTGCCCTTTTTACACACACTCCACTTCTCTTCTTAATTCTACACACACTCTACTTCTCTTTTTTTGTCACTTTTTCACACACTCTACTTCTGGGGTTTCGCCCTTTTTACGCACACTCCACTTCTCATTTCTACACACACTCCACTTCTCATTTCTACACACACTCCACTTCTCTTCTCATTTCTACACACACTCCACTTCTCTTTTTTTGTCACTTTTTCACCCTTTCTACACACACTTCACTGCTCTTTTTTTGTCACTTTTTCACACACTCCACTTCTGGGTTTTTGCCATTTCTACACACACTCCATTTCTCTTTTTTTGTCACTTTTTCACACACTCCACTTCTGGGGTTTTGCCCTTTTTACACACACTCCACTTCTCTTCTCATTTCTACACACACTCCACTTCTGGGTTTTTGCCCTTTTTACACACACTCCACTTCTCATTTCTACACACACTCCACTTCTCATTTCTACACACACTCCACTTCTCATTTCTACACACACTCCACTTCTCATTTCTACACACACTCCACTTCTCTTCTCATTTCTACACACACTCCACTTCTCTTTTTTTACCACTTTTTCGCACACTCCGCTGCTGGGGTTTTGCCCTTTTTACACACACTCCACTTCTCATTTCTACACACACTCCATTTCTCTTTTTTGTCACTTTTTCACACACTCCACTTCTTTTTTTTTCCCCTTTTTACACACACTCCACTTCTATTCTCATTTGTACACACACTCCACTTCTCTTTTTTTATCACTTTTTCACACACTCCACTTCTCTTTTTTTGCCCTTTTTACACATACTCCACTTCTCTTCTCATTTCTACACACACTCCACTTCTCTTTTTTTACCACTTTTTCACACACTCCACTTCTGGGTTTTTGCCATTTCTACACACACTCCACTTCTCTTTTTTTGTCACTTTTTCACACACTCCACTTCTGGGGTTTTGCCCTTTTTACACACACTCCACTTCTATTCTCATTTCTACACACACTCCACTTCTCTTTTTTTGTCACTTTTTCACACACTCCACTTCTCTTTTTTTGCCCTTTTTACACACACTCCACTTCTGGGCTTTTTTTTTGCCACTTCTACACATATGCACACACAGGTAACAGCAGTGTTTGTATGAGTCTGGACAAGCATAGATAGCACTTGATAGGAGACTTGAAGTGAGTAAACACAACGCAAGTGCATCCTTTGAAAGTACTAATCTGGCTTTTATGGCCTTTTAATTTCATTATAGATTTGTATTGAAAATGTGAGTCAGGCTGGTTTTTTAGGTCCATCATAATTGTAATTATAATAATCTCCTGCTTCATAAAAACATTATGGGGCTCATTTACAAGTGATATTCATAAGCTGCTCTGAGAAACTGGGTAGAAGGATCCCATAAAAAAAAAAATTTAAAGAAGGGGAAAAAAAAAAAAGAAAGAAATCCCCAGTGTAATTACAATTATTATTTGATTTGCAATGTGTGGAGCTGACAAACAGCGCTGGCTCCAAGGGGTGCAGCGAGGCAGCCTTCTGTCAGCGTGCTCTTGCTACAGCCCGGGTCAGCACTTGCTGAGCGCCGAGCTGGTGGTTTGCCTCCCTGTGCCAGGAGTGCTAAGGAGAGCCTGACACCTAAGCGAGGTGCAGGGGTCACCTGGGCTGTGAGGTGTTGTGCAAAGCGAGGAGCAGCAAGTCTCACCCAGCTCAGTACCCCAGAGCTGCTGCCTTGCTCAAGAGCTTCCAGGTCCTTTCTGCTGGCCAGCCCCGTCCCAACCTGCACCCATCCTGCAGCGCAGAGAAGAGGGAGCCTGGGGCGGGAGGGGGGATTGTTCTGAGTTGGGAGGAAAAGCACGTCTGCTTTTCAGAGTCAGCCAGAGATTGAGGCAGAGAGCAGCCACTGCTGAGGCCAGCCTCTATTGTAGCAGGAGTTTCCAGCAGAGCCCCCTGTGTGTCTGTTGAATTGCATCAGTTTAAAGATAAACCCATGAGTGGACGGAGTGAAATTTCCTTCCAGACTTATTTAATGATTTGCATTTTGATCATAACTCAGCTTGTTCTCTAAAGCATTCATTATATTTGTGGGGTTTTTGTTTTGTTTGGGGGTTTTGGTTCATTTTTCTTTTTGCTGGTCAGGGATGTGGTGCATGTACCTGAGGAAATACTAACCTTAATGCTGTGTGTTCCTACAGATGAGGATGAGGATGATGATAATATTGAGATAGATACTAACGAGGAGGCTCCTGAATGCTCTGTTACTGGAGGTGGAGATGAGCTTACTAACCTAGAAAATGACCTTGATTCCATGGGTAATTTAAATAATGGCTATTTTGTGTATTTTGCATGACTAACCCCCTGTCCTCGTGGAAGTACTGACTGATGTGTCGCTTCTCTCTGTCGCAGCTTCATTCCTTTGTGCCTTTCCAGGTCTCCTAAACCCTAATGCTTATTCTTTTGCACTCGTGTTTGCTTGGTGTTTAAGATCAGCAACAAACCCATGCTTTCCAGCCACGGCAGGCTGCAATGTCTCCTGCTGTTTTGCTGAGGAACAGGGACCCCCTGAAGTCACGCTGCCTGGGCTGTCCCAGCAAAGCGAGGAGTGAGCAATCTCGCTGCCGCTCTCTGGGCCGACACCCTGCCTCACCTGCTCAGGCAAGAGGAGCAAACATGTCTCTGTATTCCCATGGAGGCTCGGTATCCCTCCAGCTCCTTCCTGAGCACCACTTTGCGTGGTTTTACCTCATTGCTCCTTCCTTGTGGGATGTATAAATTTGAACAGAATTGGTCCTATTTACCGAAGTTCAAATGACAGGTTTTTTAACAGCACATTCTAGAAGCATTCCTGTTCTTGTGGGGATGCTTGTATACTCCTAGCACCTGCTGCTCAAGCAATAATAAACCCTAGCCGTGGCGTTTCCCCTTCCAAAAACTGCCAGGAGACAGCACTGGAGCTCAGGTTCCTCCGCAGATGACACACGGATGGCAGGATCTTGCAAAGGAGAAGCCTATTTACCAAGGCACTGGATCTTCATGGATCTGAAGGTCATTCCCAGCAGCAGGGGCTCCTCTGCCGGCAGAGAATTGCTGAAGGAGTTGGTTCTCTGTGCAAATCTGCCTGTTACAAGCAGCCCTGGGAAGTGCCGAGGGCTTCTTTGTAGTGTGTGGAGTGCTTCTCTGCCAGGGCGTTTCTGCTTCTCTGCAAGTTAGCTCAAGTCCAGAGTGCTGCAAGCTCAGGACAGCACAGGGAGGGGGGGGGGGGTGAGGAACAGGCACAGGCAGTAGGAGAGTACTTCTTACAGCATCCTCTGACTTGGTTCTGCCCCTGCCAACTGCACCCAAGTGTGTAGCCCACAATACATTAATTTAACACATGAAATCCAAACACTTCATGTCTTGTTTGCTCTTTGTAAGCTGAAACACCCACGGTGTACCTACAGCACTTCTCTTTCTAGGCTTGTTTTGAATGCAAAAGATTGGAGTCATGTCCTTTATTGTTTTCTTCATTTGAGGATTTCCAAACACAGAAGAAAACACATTTAAGTGTTTCCAGCACTCGAATTAAGCTGATTTCAAGCAGAATCCTGTCGAGTAATTTTTCACTAAATGCTGGTTCATTTTAGGAGAAATAGGAAAATCAGGAGAGGGCTATTCCTGTCATGTAGCTCCAGTGGCTTGCCAACATTTATTTCTTGAGAGGGCCTTTTTCCTTAAGAGCTGCCTTCCCCAGGGATACAGACTCGCTGCCCAACGCTTCACCTGCACCATGACACTCGCAGAGCCCCACACACAGGATGGCAGGTTGGAAGGGACCCCAGGGACCATCAGCATCCTGGAAAAACCCTGGGGCATCATTTTGCAGTTTGGTCTGCGCAATAGCCAGAGGTACAAAGGAAGAGGATGGGCAGAAACACAGAAAGCAGGCTAACACCTGGATAGAGACAGGCCACCAATATCTGGGGTCCCACCAAGGTCTTGTGAAGGCTGGGAGCACCTGGATGCAACATCACAGAGACCATTTTCAAATGATCCCAGATTTCACATTTGGGATCGTTATTGACCACCTTAATTAATCAGTCCCTTGCTGAGCCTTCATCCCTCCCATCTCTCTCCAGAAGAGAAACCTTTTGTTTTGTTTTCATTTCTCCTGCCAGTCGCTGGTTTTCCGTGTCACATCTGTCCACATCTGTCAGTCCTGTTGCCACAAGGCTGCCGTGAGTGTACCTGATAGAATGTGAACCTCTTATGTCACACTTATTACATCGTGTTTGTGTATAAACCCACGGAGATGAGCATGTACTTACATGTGAGCCTCAATTAAGGACACCCTGCCTGGGTGTGCCAGAGGAAAGGGAAACCATACCTCGTCAGAGCCCAGCCCAGCCCGCTGCTGCTGGAGGCAGGCAGCCTCAGATTGCCAGCGTGCCAAAAATACTTCGCCTGACAGGAATTGGAGCACACCAAAACTTGGAGGGAGCTGTGCAGCAAACCTGTCATGGCTGCATTGCCCACACCAGCTCCAAGCTAGCAGCCTGCAGTGCAAACCTCAGGCTGGGCCTAGAGAAGAACACAGCAGCTGCTCTTCTCTCTGCCTTGACCCAAAGCCCAGCTGTAGGTGCACAACACAAGCAGGGGATGCCATGGTCACTCCGTTCTGGTGCTGCACATGGAGTATCTCTGGGGGTTTCTGCACCATCCTTACTCCACTTTTCCCACCCAGGCTTAGCCCTGCAGAGCTGTGGCTTGTTACTAACACCTTACTGCTTGCTGTGTGTGTATGTGTAGGTAACTGTGTGTGTGTCAGGTGTGTTACAAATTCATACAGCCAGCGCTCGTGGACAGAATGAGCATTACGGAGAGGTAACATTCTCAGCTTCTGCTTTCTTTGGGCTCTGATCCAAGTCACCACAACTGCTGGAGAAAATGTTGGGGCTTCAGCAAGACTCAGGCCCCTTTGATGCAGTGAGGAAGCATTTTACAGCTCTTCCCCATGCCCCATAAATCACAGTGAAATATCACTCGAAAGCCGCCTCTTTTGAGACTGAAATTTTCATGTCAGGAAGCTGTGCCAAAGAGCCTTAGGATAAAGTAGTAGTTCATAAACTGGAGGGGTTATCAGTACTTAGAATATGTGATAAATTGTTAGATGTCATCTGAAAATTAATGGCTCTTTAAGTGTGTTTTTACACTGCAGCATAGGTATGCACAGGCTGAGAGGAACTTTGAGTAAATAGAGGCTGCTTTCTGCTCTTCCATCTGCTGTCCTCGAGCATGTTTACTTGTTCAGCTGAGTGCTAGACAGATTTTTTTCTGACAGAGAGAGAACTTAGGCATTATCTGTGTACATCACACAAACACATGCCAATCCAAGCTGAAAAAAAAAGAAAGAAGAAGAAAGGAAAAAAAAAAGTCATTTTGCTCCTAGTTTTTTGCTCTTTTAGTTTGAAAAGGTGGCAAATGGAATGAAATCTACCTCCTAAATTGCTACATTGTTGTAGGGACTCGGCATTGAAATGCATCTCACTCTGTTCTATGTGGTATTTGCATATTTAGCAGAACAAAACAGTAAGTTGGTGGATTTGAAGCTGAAGAAGCTCCTAGAAGCTCAGCCACAGGTGGCAAATTCACTCTCCAGCGCTGCTCAGAAAGCTGTAACTGATAGCTCAGAGCAAGACGTTAAGGTAAGTTCTGATTAATGCTTTTGTTTCAGTACCTGTGCGCTCCGGGTTCGGGTTTTGTACTTTGTGAGGAGGAAAATGATGTCTTGGCAAATCCTTCCCAGGAAGGGAGGCAGAAAAGCTTCGTGGCAGTGCCGTTGTGTTGCTGTGGCTTTTCCTGTTGATTAACCAACACGTTCTCCTTGGGTGTTTTTTTGTGATCTTGATGCTTGTCATGGGCGTTAACACTAAGAGAGAGAAGCAGCCTCGCTCAGTTCTGCCTGCTCAGGTTCCCACCTCAGTCAGAAACGCAGCGCAAGCTCCATCCCGCTGCTGGTGCCATCACCAGTCAGACTCTCCCTAACATTGAGGGGAGCGGGATTGGACTCTCAGTGATTTGCTCCCTTCCCAAGCCTGACCCTCTAGTTTTTCTCCATTACAATGAAGCCATGATGCACTTTAAACAGATAGGCACTAGGGTCCTTGAGTCCTTCTGAGGAGAAGCAGACCCAAGCGTGTGGCATACGCAGTCATCGTGCCTGCTCTTCGTGTTCACACTAACAAAGCACACACCAAGCCATTTGCCATTGTTAATTAGACCCCCTTCTGTTCTTACTATTTTTGAGGTGATCTTCATTAGATTCCCTTGTGCTCTTACTATTTTTTTTCCCCTTTTTTCCTTCTTCTTTTTTTTTGGTGGTAAATAGTCCCTGTATGTCACTAATATCCGTATGGCTCTGGGGCACTTCCAGTTGGGTATAACTTTTCACCCACCTGCAGTCCAGGGGGAAAGCACTGCTGACTGAAAGGATTTCCTTCCCCAGATACAGAGCTGCTTTGAAGTCCCAAAACAATGACTTTCATTGCTTTTGCCTTACACTGTCGGTTCCTATAAATTGGTGATGAAAGTGTGTGGCAGCAGCAGAGGACTTTCGGTCTCTATCTTTGAACAAAAGGAAGCCTGGATCAAGTCTGATTTTTGCGTTCAATTTAGCTTTCTGCAGTGGATTTAATGCAAAATGAAGCTGGCCCAAGAATAATACAATGGATTGAAAAGGCTAACTGAATTAGTGGGCTTAGAGGAATACATTTGTAAAGTGGCAGAAGTCCCCAGTCATAAAAAGGTTTCTTAAAATGGGATTTGCTGGCTAATCACAGTGATATTTTAGCATGTTGCCAGGCCTAGGGGGGAGAAAAAAAATAAAGGGGGGGGGGGGGGAAAGGAAGAAAAAATTAGTCATGTTTGTTTATTTTGGTAAAGACTCTGGTTTAGGCTGTCAGATGGTTGTTGTGCTAATAACAGGAAACCATCTTTTATTTAACCAGAATCGTAACCACTCCATTAAGTGTGACTGAAAAGTCATCCAGGAGAGGAATGAGTAATACTTTTCTTGAAGGGGGGGGATGTGTTAATTACTTATTTGTTTATTTTGAGCTTAATTTGACAAATAATGCACAGGCCAGCTCCTAGGGCAATTTGGGATTACCTAACCTGACAAAAATGGTGGGTTGGTTGGGTTGGGTTTTTTTTTTCCTTCTCTTTAGGAAAATAAAAAAAGCATCTGTGAAGGAGTTGATTCTTTTGGCTTTGAGGAGAGCTGAGAGTTGATTCATTATTACCTTTTTAGGGGAGTTGATTTTTTTTTTTCTTAAGGGCAGTTGATTTATTTTTTTTAAGGGGAGTTGATATTTAGTTAAGGGGAGCTAATTTTTTTTCTCTTAAGGGGACTTGATATTTTAAGGGCAGTTGAATATTTTTTGTAAGGGGAGTTGATTTTTCTTAAGGGGAGTTGATATTCTTTAAGGGGAGCTGTTATTTTTTAAGGGGAGTTGATATTCTTTAAGGGGAGCTGATTTTCTTTAAGGGGAGTTGGTATTATTTAAGGGGAGCTGATATTCTTTAAGGGGAGTTGATATGCTTTAAGGGGAGCTGATTTTCTTTAAGGGGAGTTGATATTCTTTAAGGGGAGCTGATTTTCCTTAAGGGGAATTGATATTCTTTAAGGGGAGCTGATTTTTTTTAAGGGGAGTTGATATTCTTTAAGGGGAGCTGTTATTTTTTAAGGGGAGTCGAATTTTCTTAAGGGGAGATGATTTTCTTTAAGGGGAGCTGATTTTTCTTTAAGGGGAGCTGATTTTCTTTATGGGGAGTTGATATTCTTTAAGGGGAGCTGATTTTCTTTAAGGGGAGTTTATATTCTTTAAGAGGAGATTATTTTCTTTAAGGGGAGTTGATATTCTTTAAGGGGAGCTGTTATTTTTTAAGGGGAGTTGATTTTTCTTAAGGGGAGCTGATTTTCTTTAAGGGGAGCTGATTTTTCTGTAAGGGGAGCTGATTTTCTTTAAGGAGAGCTGTTATTTTTTAAGGGGAGTTGCTTTTTCTTAGGGGGACTCGATATCTTTTCAGGGCACTTAATGTTTTTCTTAAGAGGAGTTGATATTTCTTAAGGGGGACCCAATTTTTTGTTGTTGTTAAAGGGAGTTGATATTTTTTTGAGGGGACTCGATTTTTCTTAAGGGAGGTTGTGTGTTTTTAAAGAGGGGGTCTTGATTTCTTTTGTTTTTCTGGCACCCTCCTTCCCCCCCACCATTCTCCCTCCCCCCCCCCAAAAAAAAAAGGTGCAACTTCACAGCTCCTCTCCGCGCAGGGTCTGGCAAGAAAGAGTTGGAAAGCGCGGTTCTAAGGAATATATGGTGTCCATCTGTTCTCATGGAGCTCTTGGCACCGGGCTGGATTTGTTTTTTAATAAAATGCAGTTTACACGTTTCTAAATGAGGCATTCTGTGTTTGTGGAAAAGGATAAACTGTTACCTTCCCTGGGGGATTGTGTATCCCCGGCCTCCTTGAGGCTAGAGAATGGGCCATTGGAGAACTCCCTCATTACCGATTGTCTCAATGCAGAGGAAGGGCAAAGTCTTGGTAGCTTTTGATAACCAGTTTCAGCATTCAGAAGGCTTAGCTATTAGTCATGCATCTTAGCCTTTCCCTATTTACTTTCAAAACACTTAATAAAAATAATAAAAGATTAGGTATAAAATGAAATATTTGTTTGGTACACAGCACCTCCCGGTATCTGCAGCTTCCACACACCGCGGTGGTTCAGTCTTCTGGGATATTTGGTCTTGATAGAATCATTTGAATTTGTTACCAGTATTAACATAGGAAGCCCTGGAAAAGATAATTGTAGTTTCCTTAGCTGGAAAGGGCTTACTTACAAATCTGGCTTTGGAAAGTTAGAGCTGATGAAATGCAGTTCGGTGGGGTAGGATTCTAATCCTACCTTTTAGCCTTCAATCCAGCATTAGTGGTTTATCTCAATGGGCATAAAATTAGAAACTAGTTCTTCTTGTCATACAAGTCTGGGGGACTACAGAAAACGACAGATTTCCTTCCTGGGCAGGCAGAGAGGCTAAAGGCAACACGCTTTTCAAACGATACCGATCGTGTTCAGGGCGAAGAGACGCAGCTCCTTGGCAGCCGCACGCGCGGCGCCTGGCCAAGCCAACTTCCAAAGGGCTGATTTCTTTTTTAGTTATTTCATTCTTTCTTTCTTTCTTCTTTTTTCTTTTTTTTTCCTTTTTATTTCCCCCCCCCCCTTCCCCCCCCCCCTTCCCCATTTAAAATAGGGCATCGCTGGCAAATGCTGCTGGTCACAATTGCTAGGTCTGGCTGTTCAGTTAAGTCCTGCAGGAGGGTGCCCATATAGCGAAAAGAAGCCAGTGGTTGCCACCAGGCATTAAAGTCCAACGACAACAACAACAACAACAAGAACAACAAAGAACCCAGGAAAAGTTAATCACTCCGCTCCTTTTTTTTTTCCCTTCTTTTTTTTTTTTCCCTTCTTCTTTTTTTTTTTCCCCCCACAGCTGCCACTTTCAATCCTATATAACCCGCAGCCCGAGTTTGTGAAAGCCTCTTTGCACAAGCCGTGTCCCTGTCCCTTCGCCCAAACCTACCTTTGCGATTCGCGCCTTCCCCCCACACACACACACCCCCTCCCCGTTTGTAAACAAAGGAAAGTGGTGTGTGTCTGGTGTGGGTGCATTGTTTGTTTTCCTTCTCCCCCCCCCCCACACCCCCACCCCCGGCAGAACGGAGCCGAGGAGCAGCGTGCTGAGCGATTACAAAAAGCAGCGGACCGGTTTCGCAGCCCCGTTGTGTTCGGCAAGGACTCTGCCGTCAGGAAAACCCAGCTCCAGTCCTTCAGTCAGTACGTGGAGAGCAGACCAGGTAGGAGAAAAATAGACACCCTGTTTTCCCATCTTGTGATTGAATACTGTTTAACAATAAATATATGAAAACCCGATAATGTAAGCCCACGTTTCAATCCATAAATATCAAGCTTTATAATAATTTTACATGTCTCTCCCCTTTTTTCAAGAGATGAAAAGGCAGAGATCAATCCAGGAAGATACAAAGAGAGGAAATGAGGAGAAGGCTGCGATAACTGAGACTCAGAGGAAGCCATCAGAAGATGAAGTGCTTAATGTATATTAATTTTTTTGTCTGGTTTCATGATTGCTGATAATTCCAAACTGTATGTGGAAATAGTGCCTTTATTTGTTAAAATGAGATGTTAGGGGTTTTTTTTTTTTTTGAGATGTCAATCTCCGGCGCATTCAAAGCAGAGTGAGAGGGGTGCACTGTTGAATTAGTCTGCAGTGTGGTGATAATTGTCAGATAAAAAAAAATGAATTTTTCAGAGTTCCACAGCCCCAGCTTCCTTGAGACATTTCCATCAGGGCACTTCCCATAAAGAGATTCCAGTATTGATCTACCGGGAGGATTTTAATTATTACAATAGCAGATACCGCAGAGCTGCAGTTAGAGGGAAGAGTCACATGAGACCTGCTAGAATTTCTCAGCCAACCCATTTTGTTGGCTTGGGTTAATGGGTGTTCAACCTTTCCATTATCCAGATCAGCCGTGAATTACTAGCTGAATGATGTTTGCATTAATATAATATATATGGTAATTTCTTCACTTAATTAACGGGGAGGTTCAGCTCAGTAGGGGTATGGGCTGATCATGTGTAAAATTGATTTGTGAGGGAAATATTTGATAGACCGCAGGGAGAAAGCTGGTTTTGATGGACAGCTGCAGGACAGGAGCAGGAAGAACAAGTTTTAAACCTGAATTATATTTTTTTTTGGGGGGGGGGGGGGGGGTTGGAGAGAAGAGAGAGGAGGTGGGGGGGGGGGAGTGTTGTGTGTCTGAAAACACAACGCAGCCCTTTGATGGTGGCCGTCGGTTGCTCTCCACAGTTTGCCTCGGCGCGACTGCCGCCGTCGCCGTCAGCGCCGAACTGCCAGAGCTGCACCAAAACCTCCCAACTTTTCTAGGAGCCCTGAGTTATTTTTAGCCCCCAGTTGCACTTCAGCAGAGCTGGAAAGGGCTGGTAGAGCGAGCTGGCATTATATATGCAGATGCTACACGTGAACTCTCGGGATATTTCAGCCTGACACAGCGTTTCTTTTCATCTTCTAATAACAATTGTTAACAATTATGCATGCTGACATTAGGGAAGTTTTCATACTGCTTTCAGTTCATTAGAGGTGATGCAAGGCAATATATTGCACGTCACCTCAGCTCCCCACAACCATTTTTTCTTTCTCTTCTGGTTTTTTGGTGGGGTTTTTTTTTTGTTTTTTTTTTTCTTCAGGGAGTTTGGTGGTGGTTGTTTTTCTGACTGTAGCAAGAGAGGAAAAAGGGTTTCCATTAGAGCTGTTCCATAGGAAGAGAAGGACCAAATTAACGGTGGGCATCATGTGCTGAAATTCAGATACCCCCACAGTTCGAAGCTCGATGCTCCTGACTGGTCGTGGGAGCCCAGCCATGCCATCAGCCTTCACTTGGAGCGTTTCTTTATCTGAAATAAGATGCTGATGGGATCAGTGTACCTGTTGCCTGCCTCTGAAGCTGAATTGATGATTTCAGACACATTCCACGGAGAAACAACTGAAAGCCTGCGCTGAAAGTGTCTGAGACCCTTACTCAGCAACAAGTTAACCTCTAGCAGGCAGATAAGCCTCATAACGGTTGGACTTGCTGATCTTAGAGGTCTTTTCCAACCTTAGGCATTCACTGATTCTATTCTATGATTTTAAAG
>NW_027142948.1:55000-106378 GCF_026170545.1 Melanerpes formicivorus
GCCCCTGTTCCTCAACAGCTCAATCAAGGTGCTGTGTTTGTACAGCTCTGTGGGGAGGGGCTCACACTGAATTGTCCCAGGGAACACCTGCAGGGTGACTGTCCCCACTTTTTGTACTGGGGTCTCCGGCTTTGTTGCCATGTGTGCCACACAAGATAAATGAAACAACTGGGAGGCTCATATCATGACTCAATGGTTGCCTTAACATTGAACCTGCATGCTCTGCATAGTCTGCTCATCCCCCTTGTGTCTGCTGGGCACTGGACCACATTCTCCTTCTCCTGTGTGCTTGGCTCTGTTCTTTAGTAGACTTCTACTTGGAAGAAAGCTCCAGCATAAAACTGAGGGTGTTTCATTGTTTTTTCCAGTGGGGAGACTCTTTGCCACCTGGATCCTCTTGAGTTTGAGAGCCATTTTTGTTGCTCAGGCTGCAGCTTGAGTATCTATTCTTGACTACATTCATTTCACAGGGAAAGACTTGGTGTCCTGCTCCCATGTATCAACACATCTCTACAACTGCCTGAAAGGAGGTTGGGGTGAGGTGTGGTTGGTCTCTTCTCCGTTGTAACAAGTGATGGGAGGAGAGGAAATGGCCTCAAGTTGCACCAGGGGAGGTTCAGGTTGGAGCTTAGAAGAAACTTCTTGACTTAAAAGGTTCTCGAAGACTAGCACAGGCTGGAGGTGGTGGAGTCTCCATCCCTGGATGTGTGTAAAAAATGTGTAGAGAAGACACTTTGAGACATGGTTTAGAGTGCATGGTGGTGTTGGGTTGACAATTGACTTGATTATCTCAGAGGCCTTTTCCAACCTTAATGATTCTGTGAAAACAGAGGCTGGTGGCAAGACCAGAGAGACATGGAAGCTAAGCCCTGGACAATGCAGTCTTTGGGAAATGCTGACAGATTCATAGCTTTGACTGAAAGGGAAGCAGCTAAATGTATGGGCAGTGCATGGCCTTGGTTAGATTCTACCTCGTGCCACTGGCTGGCTTCATTAGACACTCCACTTACTATTCCTGGCACTTAAAATTGCAAAGAAGCATTTGAAAATACCACCCTGGCTTTACTAGGCCAACAGTGGCTGTGGGTACCTGCAAGGAGTGGGTTTTGGAGGTTCTCTATGCCTCCCTCCCTTTCTGACATGGACCAGGAGGAGAGGAGTCATAGAATTGAAGAATAGTAGGGGTTGGAAGGGACTTCTGGAGATTATTGAGTCCAACCCCTCTGCCAAAGTAGGGTCACTTAAAGAAGGTCACACAGGAACACATCCAGGTGGGTTTGGAAAGTCTCCAGAGGAGAAGACTCCACAGCCTCTCTGGGCAGCCTGCTCCAGGGCTCCAGCACCCTCACACCAAAGACATTTCTCCTCATGTTGAGGTGGAACCTCCCATGGTCCAGCCTTTACTTGTTCCTTGTCCTATCACCTTCATCTTGACACCCACCCCTCAAATATCTATAAAGGTAGATCAGGTCTCAACAAGAGTCTCCAACACGATGCTCTCTAATCCAACTCCTAGGATGCAACCTTGGTTTCAGAGGGATCCCTTCCAGTGCTGCCCTTGCATCTTCTGCCCTCCATTAGGAAAAGGGCTCTAGTGGAAACAGGGCTGTAGGAAGACAGCCCAAGCCGCCCTTGTCTGCATGTGTGATACCATTGTCTGGACCTATGGGACAGCTTTTTGGCTGGGGACACCAAGCCCCTGGCTCTTGTCCAAAGGGGAGCTGGGATCTTCAAAAGTTGTCAGCCAGGCAAAGAGTTTGGAACTGGCTGAAGCTTTGCATTCCCAGCACCAGCTGCTCATGATTTGAGTGGAGATACTTAATCACAAGATCAAAGAATTGTTTGGGTTGGAAAAGCTCTCCAAGATCATCTGGTACAACCATCCACCCAACACCACCATGGCCCCAAGTGCCATGGCCACACACTTCTTGAACACCTCCAGGGATGGGGACTCCACCACCTCCCTGGGCAGCCTGTTCCAATCCCTGACCACTCTTGCAGGAAAGATATTTTTCTTCATCTTCAACCTAACCCTCCCCTGGCACAATTTCAGGCCATTTCCTATCACCTGATACTAGGGAGAGGAGACCAACCCCCACCTGGCTCCAGACTCCTCTCAGGGAGCTATAGAGAGCAAAATGTGTGTGGGGGGGGGAAAAAGTTATTAAAATGATGGGGTTGGTGCTTCCCATGTGAATGGGAATAGTCAGACTGTTGTCAATACCCAGCAGTTTCTGTCGCTGGTGGCATAACCCCAGGCCTGGGTCTCGGCTTTGAAAGTGCCAAGGTGATCTCGCCTCGCCCTGGTGTAATGTAGGTGTGTAGAGCAAATGTGGTGCAGAGGAGGAGGAAGGAGTTGTATGGCCGAGTATAAAAATCATATAACCTAATATCATTGATTTCCCTTCTCCCCCGTTCCAATGGCCTGACATTAAACGGTGACAGGGCTGGGATTATCTTGCCCTCCTTCAGGACTGCGCTTAGCCATGTTGCGCCTAACCCGTTACGGATAAAATAGTTTTGTCTCTGCTGCTGACAGTGTCTGTTCTCCAGGGGAGAGTCTTCTGTCCTTGTGTTTTCAGATGTCTATCATCTTGATAGCCAAATGCCAATTAAAACGCAGCATTATCACATAATGCAATTAGAGGAAAACAAAACAAAACAAAGCAAAGCCTCGTTCGCACATCTCTAAATCTAAATTTGGCTCCTTTTTTGCCCACTCCTTCTTCACTAATTGCAGCTCCTTTTTTGCCCACTCTTTCTTCACTAATTGCAAAAACCCTAAAATTATTGGGGGTGGGGAGGGTGGAAATCTCCCTCCATAAAATGCAGCCCTTGGATATTTTGTTATCTGACCAGAGGGTTCGAAGGGGTCGTTCATTGTTTTCGTTCCGATTCGCTGCAAGCACCCGGAACGTCCGTGCTTGTGTTGCGCGTCCCGAGATCTCCTGCACCCTCCCCAAGTGGATGTCAGCCCGTTTGTGGCACCCTTCTAAGGCTTAATGCAATAAAGCAACCCAAGCCTCCGCTGCTGCCGACTGACCGCGGCCGGGAAACGTAATTGAATTAGCAGCGGCGCTAAAATAAACGCAGACAAAATAAATACAGACAAGGAAAAAGGGGGGGGGGGGGAGGGAGGAGGAAAAAAAAACCCTGCTGAAAGCTTCTGTAATGTTTTATATTAATAGGCATGCAGAATTCTTCACTTTGCTTTTTTTTTTTCCCCCCCCTTCCTCTTTCTTTTTTTTTTCCCTCTCATTCCGTTGTCCCTAGATGAATTCAAAGTAATTGGGGTGGTTAATTTTATTTACACAGAGCCGTTCACAGCGCATTAAATAATAGAGATAATTGAACAAGAATTGTCAAGTGTGTACTGATATCAGACATATTACAGAAGGGAATGTGCATAAAACTTCATTTCTATGCAGCCATTGTTTATGGTAATTAAGTACACAGATTTATCCCTTGGTTGCCTTCCAAGCTTATGGCAACTGCTATTGTTGTGCTCCATTAATATGTAATCAGGAAATAGTTTAATTTTCTAATCTGCAGTTGGAGAATTCACTTTCTAACAACTCTTAATTACTGCATTGCCCTAATGATGCTCATGGTTAGGAAAACTGAACCAATAAACTCCGTGGAAGAAGCCAGAGGGGATTATACTTCCAGAGGTGGTGCTTACTTAATAAACTTGTTATGCCTTCACCAGAGGGAGCTCAGTGTCCTTCAAAAGCAACTAATTTTATATTTCAGAGTTGTGAGTACCCACGGCGCGAAGAGTTAACGCGGGGCGTGCGGCGAGGGTGGCTGGAAATTGGATTCACTAGAGAACCAGATAAGCGATCCTATCGCCGGCTGGGTGTTTTTCCTGCTCCCTCGTAATTGTGCAGTTTAATTGCAGGGGAAATAATGCAGGTGGTTTAATCCATTGTTTTAAAGTGTCCTCGTGGGGTTATTTTTGTCGAGTTTGTTTTCTGTCATTAGCCACGTTCGGCTGAAGGCGGTATCGCGGAATCTCGCGCGGGCAGATAAGCTCCCTGTGTTGACAGCTATCTTCTGTTTGCTGCTTTCAGGGTGCATCTTAAGCACTAAAGGTGGTGTTGGGGGCGGGGGGGGGGGAGGGTGGTTTCACTCCATTCTCCACTGGCCCATCATTCACCTTGATGGTGATTTCCACGCTGCTGCTTTTACCCGGTTCACATCTCACGGCAGCACTGAGGTTATTTGGGGTTTGTGGTGCTGCTCTAAGGTGAAAGTCGAGCGGTTGGGATCCTGCAGTCAAATCTGTGCTGACCCTGCCAGGCAGCCTCTGGTCCTCTAAATGAGAAGATCCAAAAAAAAAAAAGGAGAGTTAAAGTCTGCTGAGATTCACCACCCCTGTAGGACGGTGGTTCTCCAGGGTGCTGATAGTCTGAATGAGAAGATCCAAAAATGGGCAATTAAAGTCTGCTGAGATTTACCACTGCTGTAGCATTTGACACAACTTGGTGGTTCCCCTGGCTACAGATGGTCTAAATGAGAGGATCCCAAGAAGGGGAGTTAAAGGCTGATGAGATTTACCACCCCTGTAGGATCTGATATGCCTTGGTGGTTCTCCAGGATGCTGATAGTCTGAATGAGAAGATCCAAAAAAGGGGAGTTAACGTCTGCTGAGATTTACCACCCCTGTAGGATCTGATGCGCCTTGGTGGTTCTCCTGGGTGCACGTAGTCCTGTGGGGTGGATCTTGACGAGCTCTGCCTTTTTCATGGCGGTTACTGTAGCCTGAGAGTCTTCTGCACATTTTCCTTTGGGGTTTGGGATGCGGGGTTGGGTTTTTTTGCCCAGCTCATACCCAATCCCAGCACAGCAGGTGCTGAAGATGGGGCAGCATCGCCATCTCCCAGCCGCCGCTTCACCCCTCCATCTCCAGCGCGTAAGCTTCCTCCTCAATAGGACTAATTACACTGTGAAGCAAGGCACAAACATTGGGGACACTGTAAACACATATGTTGTGTCACTGCAAATTAACTCTTACCAATCGAAGCAGCAGCAGAGGCTTTGTTGCCACATGTGAAAGGCAAGGCACATGTATTAATTAGTGAGCGTTTTGCACGGCTTTGAAGATAGAAGGGATTGAGGTTTGGTAAAAAGGAAACATTTGAATTTATTAAGAGAAAAGGGAAAAGGGTTGAGCTTAAAAAAAAAAAAAGAAAGAAAAGTAGCAGGAGAAGAAGATGTTTTGAGTGGATGATTTAGTCTCTTGGAACAGACTGGAATTTTCACTTCTCATCCTTAACTCTCGTTTGTGTTCAGTCCTTTTTGCCATCGCGTTTCTTCTCGCTGTCCTTCAGCGTCTTGCTACCTTCGGCACAGTTTGCTAACACTTGGGTCCTGGCAAACAGGGGTTTCCTTTCAAAGATAGGAAATGCTATGGGCACGTTCAAACAAATATGTTAGAGGGGTGTCTGGGTTGGGCACACCAGTGTTGGACACACATGCGTGCCGTGCTCTATTTTACCAGCAGTCCAGGGCACGTGCATGACAGCGCCTTGCAGCCCCCGAGTGTGTTTTTAATTAAAGCATACAAGTTGTCAAACACTGGAGAGTCAGCAGTGCTGGGGGTTTCTGCTTGTCTGGCAGGATCCTGTTTGAGGCATAAAATGCAGTTTCTTCCTATCAGAGCACATCTACAGGCAAGAGGGGGGACAAAAGGCGCCGGGCTGTTAGGTAGCTGGGAGCCTGAGCTGCCAGTGTCCTTTCCTATATCTCCCTCCTTATCTTCAGTGTAGTCACCAGCTGTGGTGAGCCTATGCCTTACAGCTATATTATCCAGAAGGCAGGTCTAGAAGTTATTTTCCTTCTCTTGGGCAGCAGCAGTGTCTGGCTGGTTCCCTGGACAGCTTGGGGGCTGGCTGACTGACACCATTGTTAACCAGGCTGGTGGCTGTGAAACTGTTTCTTGGAACCGTTGCGGGGTCAAGTTGCCAGTAAAGTGTCTAGGTTGCTTTGTGGGGTTTGGGTTGTTGGTTTTGTTGGTGGGTTTTTTTCCCCTTTTCCTCACCTATTTGAATGATGGAGAGTGCACTGACTGTCAGGTTAGCAGAATAAGTCTCCTTGCCTATTGCTCACGATTATAATGCAGTAGGGTGACTTGTTTGGGGTATTCCTGTGTCTTCTGTGTTGCCTCCAAGGATAGGTCATCGACTGATTAGTAACCTCTTTGCATAATTTCCCCTTGTGAACTCAGTCAAGAGTGAATTTTCCTACCTATGCTGTTGCATGACAATCTGCATAGAAAGACAAAAAGAGCTTCTAGCAGAACAAGCTGTTGTGGCCAGAAATAAAGTGTGCATTCACGGGGCTGAAAATGGAAGCAAAGAGATAAATGTGAACACGTCATTGGGACGTGGGGTTTTTGCCCCTGGAGATGAGATTCTCCCTTGCTGCTGGGGTTACTCTGGCGTGCTGGGGCCACTCCTTCACCAAAAATGGCTTTTGGAGATTTATTAACCTGGGAGAGATGTGTTTGTCTGTTAGAAATCTAGAGATGGCATTGGAAAGCTGTGCCAAACCAGAGCAAAATCCACTTCCTGGGGTAACTCAGAAATGCAGCTGCAACCTGGGCAGCTCATGTGCAGCAAGGGCCAAATCCTGAGGTGGCAGAAGCAGCTTGAAACAAATGAAATGGTCTCAGTTTTAGAGTGGAGGGAGATCTAATCTCCCTCTCCATTCATAAGCACAGCTCCTGAGCCCAAGTGCACGGGCACACTTGCAGGCAGCAGGCTTTTGTGCTAACCGGGGAAGTATGGGGCTGAGCAGATCTCCAGTGTCAGCTCTTTTGCAGCTGCTCTTGGCTTGCCTTCCAGTGAATGAGTTACACCTGTCGGGGCAGGTTTCTCTCAGGGAATGGGTGTGCTGCAGCAGGGCTGCGCGGCCGGACCCCGCGCAGCTCAGTGGGGTCAGCCCCAGTGCCTGTGCCCCCCTGGTTCCCCTGCACCCGCCACGTCTCACCTTTGTACGTCGGGATATGATTTCTATTAGAAGTCAAACTGCTCATCATCACCCTAGTTTGACTAAAGATTTAAGCTGAGCTACGTGAGCAGCATAGAATAACATTTCTTGCTCAGAAACACAAACAGCTAGCCAGGCTCTAAGTATATTATCAGGCAAGTTCTTTCAGAAACGTATTGCTAAAGAAGCTTAACATTAATTATTGTAACTTTGGGAAGATTACATCCACACTAGCCTTGTAAGAAGCAGCATACACTTCTTGACCTCCAATGCTAGAGCTTTAAGACACAAGAATGGCATTTTCCCAACTTTAATGGGATAACCAGTATTAATCTTTCAGCAGTAAGGGAAGAAAAAGTGTTTAGAGTATAATACCCTCCTGAGCTCTGATAGAGGTTGCTGTTGTGTGTGCCGCAATCATAATTCATTTGTTTCTCCCTCTCTCATTTTGGTTTTGTTTTCTTAATTATTTAAGGAGAAAATGGTACTAGATTATTTTTTTTTCCTTAATTATTACTGGTTTTTTTTAAACCCAATTTCCATATTGGCTTCTGGCCCCAGCCCTTCTTTCTGTTTCGATGCCAACTTTTTTTATGTGGTCTCTGTCTTTTATGAAATTTCTTGCCAGCAGTATCTGTGAGAGCTCTGCAAAGGAAAGCACAAGAAGCTGCAGTTGCCAAGCTGCAGCCCTTCCAGCACTGATGGATTTCCTTCACTTTCAGTTGAATCCGTGGAGCAGAGAGGAAAAAAGATGCAGAGTGTGAACGGGGAGCTGAGATTTCCCTGCCCTAGCTGGGCTGCTTGGGGAACACCACGTTGACGGGCAGAGCTGGGGTCAGTCCTTTGCCTTCCAGAAGCAGGGAGGAAAAGTTGGGTGTCTCTGTAAGCACCCTTAAGTAAAATCTTTACTTGCCTCGTGGAGCTGGGGTCAGTCCTTTGCCTTCCACAAGCAGGGAAGGAAAAGTTGGGAGTTTCTGAAGGCAGCCTCGATGGAAACGAGGCCGGCGCGCGGAAAGCCGGCGCGATCCGCTCCCAAATCAAGTAAATGCAGCAGGATTTCAAGCACATCTCTATTTACATAGTTCAGCACACAAGATTGCTGGATTATGATTAATTTTAATAGCTACATTAAAAAAAAGGGGAAAAAAGGGGGGGGGGGGAAAGAAAAAAAAAATACATCTAACATCGCTCTTAATTAGAATAATCTCTAAAGCCAGTTAAATGTTTCAGAAGACAAACAGTTTAATTAGCTAACCTACAGAGGCTCCCCTCCCCCCCAATGTGCAGTAGTCTTAGGCTTGGTGTTAGCCTTTCAAGCAGCCTTAAACAATCGGATGAAAAGGGATTTTAGGAAGATTAGAGGAGGGGATGCTTTAGACGTTGTCCGTTAATCATGAGATACGCACCATCTACAAAGTTTCACAAAGAAACGGGGATTGCAATAAAAATTTACTTTGGTTATCTAGTTAGCATGAATTACAAGCTGGAACATCCAGTGATAAGGGTGTTTAAGAAATGTATTCTTTTAATTGTCGATCCCAGCATAAAAAAAAAAAAGAAGGAGGAAAATACATGCTGGGGTGTAGTAGCAAGTGATACACCAGATTAACATTCTGAAAGGGACAATGCTTTTTCTTCCCAGAAACCAGGCTTTTGTTGAACTATCCCAGGGTGCCACTAGATTTATTTCAGTTTTATTATTATTATATTTTTTTGTTGTTGTTGTTGTTGAGGGATTCCAACTAAAACTTCAAATAGAAGTGTTAGAGTTGGATCTTCGTTTTTCTCTCCTGCCCGTCTTCAAAGAACGCTTGAGAAAGATCCCTGCCAGCGCGGCTTTGGTTTCTTTGTGCCTTCTTTTTGCCTTCTTTTTGCCTTTTCTGCTTGTTTGTTTTTTTATTGAATAAATGCTACTTCGGGGGCTTTGGTGCCTCTTTTCTTTTCTGATTGTTGTCAGGTAGCAACTTTTTGGTTGGTTGAGGCTAAATAATTTATGCCTCGCCCCCTTCACTTCTGTGTTTTCTGCTTCACCTTCATTTAAAATTAGAGCTTTTGGTTGGGTTTTTTTTTCTATTTTGGATCTAGAAATGTCTGCTGAGAAGGGAACAAATGCTTAGAAAGCTTTGCTCTGAACCACCTAAACAAACACTCAGCTGTTACTTTTCCTGGAAGGTTTGTCCTCCTCCTTTTTATTCCTAAAGCCAGCAAATTTCTGTTGCTCGCCGAAATTAGTTGCAGCAGCAGCTGAGGCAGCATCCAGATGCCCCTGCCCTAGATGGAGGTGATCTTATTTTAAATACATCTCTATGCTCCTATCTACACACCCTGGGGGAACTGTTTACCTGTCCTGGGAGGCAAAGGCCAGCTCTTAAAGAGGAGACACTGACCCTTATCTATCCTTTAACATGAACAAAGAATTCCGGAGTGTTGCCTTTACTCTTTCCGCTCAAGTCCCCTGAATTTGTGACAAACAGATTCATGGTGCAGGGAGCCCCTTGGGAAAATGCAAATGTCAGCAAATCACCTCTCTTAGCATGGGGGCTGGCAGGCTGAAGTCAAATGTCATACCTGCCATGCCGTCGTGCTCAGAAAGGTGCATGCATTGGGGCACCCCTTTGTTTTTCCACTGGAGAGTGAGGTGAAAAGACTCAAGACAAAAGAGAGAAGGAGGAGAGATAAAAAGGAGGAGAGATAAAAAGAAGGAGAGAAAGAGAGAGAGAAAGAAGGAAAGAAGAAAGAAAGAAAGAAAGAAAGAAAGAAAGAAAGAAAGAAAGAAAGAAAGAAAGAAAGAAAGAAAGAAAGAAAGAAAGAAAGAAAGAAAGAAAGAAAGAAAGAAAGAAAGAGAAAGAAAGAAAGAAAGAGAAAGAAAGAAAGAAAGAAGGAAAGAAAAAGAAAAAGAAAGAAAGAAAGAGAAAGAGAAAAAGAGAGAAAGAGAAAGAGAAAGAGAAAGAGAAAGAGAAAGAGAAAGAGAAAGAGAAAGAGAAAGAGAAAGAGAAAGAGAAAGAGAAAGAGAAAGAGAGAAAGAAAGAGAGAAAGAAAGAGAGGGAAAGAGGAAGAAGGAAGGCAGGGAAGGCAGGAAGGAAGGAAAGAGGGAAGGAAGGAAGGAAAGGGAAAAAAGCAATTCTGGATATCTACAAGTTGGCTGATGTGACCCTGTGCCACCTACCAGCGTGCTGGCTGTGACACAGTGATGTGATACTCCAAGAAGCTGAAAGAGGAGGGCTGTCTCTGCTTTCTTTTGACCTCCCAAGGCAGCTGCTTGGTAGGGACCAAATGGCATGGAAGAAGAGTATCTGCCTGACACCTGCTTTCTCCAAACCCCCTGCCACAGTGCCAGTCTGCCCACCAGGCTCCCTTGGGAGGCAAGCCCATGCCTGGCCTCTCCTCCTCTCCATGGAATACCAGGACACGGTAGTTAAGATAGTTTCCTCTTCTTCAAAACATCATTAGGATTGGAAGGGGGAAAAAAAAAAAGAATCTCTTGCTTGCACATTTTGCATAAATACATGGTAAGTTATCAATTGATGTTCAAATAGCTTAATTGAGTTTGAGGAGGGGAAAGGTCATTTAATTGGTCTATTGAAATGTTAACAGAAACAGATATGGCAAGGAATAGACCTTAATGGCTGCAGTGTGGCACTGATGTCTGCATTCACTTGCAAAATTGTTAATTAGGGCACTTTGGTAGTTCATTTGCTTTTGTATTGATGTGCTTAGTCCAAGGAGAGAAAAATGGGTTTGTGTATGGTATTTCCAGGGGGCAGCAGGGGCTTGCCATACAGGCAGGAATGAGGAAAATGAAGTGCAGATCAGAGCTGGGTTGTGATTTGTGCCAGCACCTTCCTCAGCGTGCTTCCAGTTAAGCAAGCCATCTTTCTAGTGCTTGGGGTATTTTTGTGGGTGATTAAGTTTGAGGTGTTTGGCTTCCTTTTCCTAGTCTTTGTAGTAGTGGACTTGATGAATGCTATCTTTTTATATATATATATTTGTGTGTATAAAACTTTTTTAACTAGATGAAACAGGCTGTAAAGCAGAGCAAGGAATTAGAGCTCGGTGTTGGCTGAGCCCCTGGAAGAAGGGGGTGTCTCGCTATGTGCATACCAAGATTCAGTTGATATCGCTGGCCTACAAGTCATCAGGGCCAGTGCAATGATAAAATCAGTCCTTAGTCTGTACTTGAGGTGCCTGGTGCCTCTCTTGCAGCACAGAATCCTTCGGGGCATTGGCATTTGGTAGGTGGGAATGGCAAAACCGCACCCCGCATCCAGCAACATTTGTTGGGAGGGGGCATTGCAAGGATTAATCCTGGTGCTGTTTCCTAATGGACTTGCTGTATGCAAAGCTTGATCTTTGAGTTGGCTGCCAGGCTGCTGGACAGGGTAGAGTGTGTAGCAATACCCTGGGTGCTCTCTAAACAGAGACAAATAATACCACAAGTGAAAACCCAAGGAGCTACGAACCATCGCTTTTCCAACAGGGATCTTGTCATCCTGCTGGAGCAGGAGCAGGCTGGGAGAAGAGATGGCATTTAACAGCAAATAAAGTGCTAATCTTACCAGCTCCTAACTGAAAAGGACTTTCCCCCCACCACCACCTCTTTCTCTATATTGCAATTTCCTGTTTGGGTGCTGCCTCTGCCAGTGGCTTCAGCAGCAGGGGCTGAGCCCCCGGCGTTCCTGTGGCAATGGCTGACATCAGCTTCATCTACTCCTCTGTATTTGTGAAAGTGCTTTGGGTGATGATCACAAATACGTGCAGCACAGCTATCTAGTGCTGCTGGTTTAATCCCAGCCCCAGAAAGTTTCATTGTGGCCCTATGCAAATGTATTTACATAGGAATGGGGGCTTGGGTCCTTTAAAGGAGGCAACAAAGTTGGAAGACTGAGGCCAACAAATAAATGAAAGTTTCTCTAAATCCATTGGATAATAGAGGCAGTGTTAAGGCTAACCACAGTGTTGAACTAAACAGAGGGATTACTCCTGGGTTTTGCATCAGTTGTTTTCTGCCGGGTGGCCTCACTTGTCAAAAAAAAAAAAAAAGAAGAAGAGGGGAAAAAAAAAAAAAAGGGGGGGGGGGGAAGGGGGAAAAAAAAAAGGGAAAAAAAAAAGACAAAAAAAAAAGGAAGGGAAAAAAAAAAGAAAGGAAAAAAAAAAAGAAAGGAAAAAAATGTAAGGGGCGCACATTCACATGGCACACTGAGAAAAGAGGGATGCTTAATTCCATCAAAGCTCAGAAATCAGCCATTAATTTATTCTAACCTCCAATTGTTGGTCATTTGTGAAACATCTGGCCTTCAAGTCATAGGGACCTAAACACAAGTACAATGTGAGCTCCTCCGCAGATGGGAGCAGGGCGTCGCGGGGGAGCCTGGGCTGGGCGCGCGGCCTCTGGCGTGGGCATGGCAGAGGCCTCCACCGCCGCCGCCTCCGCCGCCGCTGCCACCACTTAATAGCGGGGACTTGGAAACGTATTAAAATGGGAATCCTTCAGTTAATTTACTCTCAAAATTAGATTATTGTTCATTTGCATCTTGGAAAAGTTCTGCCATTCAAAAGAGTCTCTTTCTTCATGGTGAGTTAACAGTTAGATATTTAGCAATCTTGCAGCTTGCTAGTCAGAAGGAGTTTCTAATGAAGTTGAAATTTGAGATAGAGAATGTATAAAAAGCTTTCAGGAAAGACATACCCTATTTTCCATATGGCTAAGTAATTGTTATGATATTTGTTTTAAAGCTGGACTTAGACACTCCTGACTGCCCTCTAATTTGATATGGCTGGGCCCCGGCGATTCTTCTGGAGGAAACTTTCGCAGTAGAATGCAGTGAAGGAGATAAATAATTTTGCAGCTATAAGCACGTTGCAAAGTGTAGGGAGGAAAAAAAAAAACCAAACCCCCGAGCTCGCTCGCCGTTGCTGTCGTGTGGATAACAGTCTCCAGGTTATTTTGTGCCTCTGCTGGGAGCTGGAACCTGAGCGAAAAGGAACCGACTGATTAAAAGCAGATTGGAAATACAAGTGGCATCTCGGAGCTGGCAGAATCCTGCCTTTTGTTAAGCTTAAAATAATGCCTGCTCTTTAATTCTCAGAGGCAAGGGCTGGGGCAGGGGGGGGTTTGGTTTCAGTGGGGTTTAATTCTGTTCTTCGTGTATGGCTTAAGCGTTGCAGCGTCTCCCGCGATGAGGTTTGGTGCCTTTCACGTGGGCTATAGAGGGAAGTCAGATTTGAAGTGTGATGGTAAAATTCAGTCCACGTGATTATGGGGGGGAGCTCAGGGTTTTCTGCCTTCGAGCACTCACCTGCTTGAACTTTTGTTGGGTTGTTTTTAAAGCCCAGCCTTCCCTCTGTGGCCTGGCCCTTTGCTTTTCTCTGTCAGCAGTGGCTGACGGCAGCTCTAAGGCTGTTCTGATGGTAATGATAATGATGCTGTCCAAGTGCATGACAAAAAGACAGAATTTTGAGGGGTTTTGTATTAAAGCAGCCCTTTTCTCTTAATATTTGTTTATCCTTCCCCCCCTTGCTAAGCAAATAAATCTTTAATCCCCACTCCATTGTAAAATTTACTGTATCCAAATCCAGACCATTGTAGCTCCTTTCAAGCCGGGTTTGGTCCCTTCCTCCTAAAGGGATGTCTGACACACTGTAACGTTAAAAAAATCCAAAGAGTAAGTGAGGAGTGACTTAAGACATGTGAATTCTCAGCCTTTCCTTCTCCCTGCCATAGCTAGCGTGGCCAGAATCGAAGGCACGTGGCCGTGGAGCCCGTGGGAGCTCACGTGTCGGGCTGCGCGCCTACGCCTGCGCGCCTACGAGCGACCCACCGACACAAGATGTAAAAAAAACCCCCGTCACGTTTCAACTTGGTTAAAGCCCTCATTTCCCCAAGCACTGATGTCCAAAGTGCTGGTAGGATAGTGGAGATGAGAGGGGGGGGAGTGTGGAAAAAAAAAGAAGGGGTGGGGGGAAAAAATCTCTCTTTAAACAGCTTGTGAAATGTAATGTTTGAAATGGGTCTTTGAGAACCTTGCAGATTATGGCTTGCGTAGTGACTCTCTCCAGCTCTCTGGGAAATGAGCTGTTGACATTCTTTTGGGTCATCATCCGAGATAGGAGGGCAACCACAAGGATTTAGCAGATAAATTCCTCCAAAAAGACCTTTATCCATTTCATTGCAACTTGGAAACGTTCATGCCGAGTAGCGGCATTCATGTGGCCCTTTCGGCCCTTCAAAGTGAGCCTTGTATGTAAAAAAAAATGTATAGAATAGTAATAATAATAATAAATGGCCACAGTAATAACTTCTTTAGGGCTTCTAAGAGGTAATTTGTTATTTACATAATTCTGGAGCATAAACTCGTCTTTCATTCAAGAGGCTCTGAAACGGAGTTGGGGATATTACACAGCAGAAGAGTCTCTTTTGAATTCTAATCAGCCAGATCTGTCTCCAATTCATTTCCAGTTTATTGTAAACAGTGGAATTTAAATTAATTTCTCCTTATCTTGTCTTTTGAAGGAAACAAGCAGCACAGTTAAAAGATGTTCTTTTTAAGTGCAGCTTGGAGTTGTTGTTGGGGGGGGGGCGGTATTCAACTTTCTAAAGCAGGTGTTGGGCAGGGTTGGGTTTTGACAGCTGGACGATGATTTGTGCATTAGCATAGGTGATTATAAAATAAGTAGAGTATAAACCAAGAATGAAAAGGAGGGAGGGAAAGGGAAAAGAAAGGGAAAATTAAAAAAGAGGGGAAGGGGAGGGGGAGAGAAAAAGAGGGAGGAAAAGGGAAAAGAAAGGGAAAATTAAAAAAGAGGGGAAGGGGAGGGGGAGAGAAAAAGAGGGAGGAAAAGGGAAAAGAAAGGGAAAATTTAAAAAGAGGGGAAGGGGAGGGAGAAAAAGAAGGAGGAAAAGGGAAGAGAAAGGGGAAAAAAGGGAAAATTAAAAAAGAGGGGAAGGGGAGAGGGGGAGAAAAAGAGGGAGGAAAAGGGAAAAGAAAGGGAAAATTAAAAAAGAGGGGAAGGGGAGGGAGAAAAAGAAGGAGGAAAAGGGAAGAGAAAGGGGAAAAAAGGGAAAATTAAAAAAGAGGGGAAGGGGAGAGGGGGAGAAAAAGAGGGAGGAAAAGGGAAGAAAAAAGGGGGAAAAAGGGAAAATTAATAAAGAAGGGAAGGGAAGAGGGGGAGAAAAAAGAGGAAAAGGGAAAAGAAGGGAAAAGGGGGGGAAAGGTGAAAAAAGGGAAAAAAGGAGAACGGGGGGGAAAGTAAAACATAGGGGGAAAGGGAGAAGAAAAGGGGAAGGAAGGAAAAAAAGAGGGGAAAAGGGGGAAGAAAAGGGGAAAAGGGGGAAGAAAAGAGGGAAAAATGAGGGAAAAGGGGGGGGAAAAGGAGGGAAAAGGGGGGAAGGAAAGGGGAAAAAAGTGAAAAAGGAGGGGAAAGGAAGAAAAGGGGGGAAAAAAGGTGGCGGGGGGGGGAAGCCCCACAACAATAAAAACAAAAAACTTTTTGACTTGAACTCGAATGATACTATATAGGCTGAATGTGCAAGGCAAGGTTCCCACAATGCACTGTGCAAACCTAGGCTAACAACCACCCCGCTGGGTTGAAAACCTCCAAAAAGAGGGGAAAAAAAAACCCCAAGACAAAAGCGGAATGAAATGGAAAGCTTACCACCGGTAGCTTTCAAAACCGACAAACTAGGCAAACTATACATCTCCACCACTCCAATTTTGTCAGAATGCTAATGAGCTTGCTCTGATCTTTACTCGGCTTCCCGTGTTTTCTACATCTTCAAGGACCACATGGCGCTAGCAAAATAAAGACAACTAAATGAGAATTTCGAATGCTTTTTGTGTCAGGGCCCCGGTGCCTTTCAGTTGACGCGCTCGGTGAATATTCTCAACTTAAAAGCATACAACAGGGGGCTGGGGGATGAACTTTTTAGCTGGGGGTGGGGGGGGGGGGGAGTTGGGGGGGGGGAAGGAAATTTGGACAAAAGTAAATGAGTGTGATGGAGGGAAATATGAGAAAAATTTCTGATTAATTTCCACTCTATAATATCAATGACACCTCCAGCCCCCTCTCCGTGCTCCTTGAACAAGAGATGCTGATAAAAGATGAATGCTGCCAGTGTTGTCCGCCCGCGAATGTTTAGTGGGTTTTTAATAGCGGCGTTCGACATGAAAGGCACCAGGAAGTACTCTGCATTAGCAGTTGAGATCACTAGTTAATAGGATGATGTCTTTTAGCTTTTGTCACAAGATTATTAGAAAGGATGGGTCTCTGTTCTCATCCCGGCATACTTTGGAGTGCTTGTTGAGCACAAGTGCTAAAATACAGGTCCCTGGCCGCCATCGCTTCGCGCGCCGACTGAAAGCCCCTTTTAATGCAACACCTTTTTACTTGCCTTCTCTGCCTTTTTACTTATTCATTCATTTTTTTTTTAATGTACCAGGTGATTTGTGTCATTGATCTCTTATCTGCCCCCTTTAGCTGTATTAATCACTTGGAGTGGGCTGCTTCTCAATGGGGGCTCGATGCTGTCTGCGTGCATTACAGATTCCCCGTCCAAGCTAAATCCCTTCTGCGCCCCGCACCTTCGCGAACCTGATTACCAGGCTGCGTTTAGCAGGCTGCGTTACGCCATCCTGAAGGCTTCTGGCTGGAGTCGTCCAGTCTGCAAGAATATTTTGGGCTGGAGGAGGGGAGGAGTGAGCTTGGAGGAGGCATCCTGCTCCCCAAGCCAAGTTTGGTCTTTGGTAAACAATTGAAGTCACAATTCTCGGTGGAGTTCTCAGAAGCAAATGGCAGTTCTGTAGCCACTCGCCTCAGAGCATGCATGGGGAGGAAAATGATGAGTGCTCAGTTTTGCTTGAGAGGTGAACTTCATCTCATATTTGGGTTTGTCACTGTCTTCAGGCATGAGAAACATCGGTGCGCATGCAGCAGGAGAAAGTTGTAGCTACACAGGGTCTCCTCCTGTGTTCCTACCAGGTGTAAATCAGAAGGAACTGATAGCACCAAGGGTTGGGGAGCAGTTTGCCAGCCTTGCTTTCCTGTGCTCACTGTTGCTTTGCTTAGCTCGGCGTGGTTGCTCTGAGATGAGCTGCAGACTTGCCAGCCCATGAGATGGTAGGGAGTCATCCAAGGGGTAACCACAGCAGGAAACTCGGGAGTGCTGCTGACAGCAGCATCTTGGCCACCTACCTTTCTACAGTTAGCATAGGAAGTGAGCAAGAGCGTCTCAAAACCTGCCGCAGAGGTGAATGGCACTTGCGTGTCACTGGTTTGGGTTTTTGCTGGTGCCAGTTTGTGAGCCCCCCTAGTGCTTAGGGGGCTGGAAAGATGCTCCTGGCAGCAGCTTGTGTTGGACAGAAGAAAAGGGTTTTGCCAGGGACACGGGAGCTGGGGATTTTTATTGTAGCACTCACAGAAGTGTGCTTTTCTGGAAGCAAAACAAGATTCTCCACCACTTGCCGAGATGCTTCTCTATTCCAGAGTTCAGGATCAGAAACTTGCTGCCAGAGTAATGGTATGGGGAGTTTTGGCAGCTGCCAAAGCCTTGAGTGAAGGAAGGGCAATGGAGGTGTGCTGCCGCATTGTGGAGGTGTGCTGGGTTTGTAGTTGCCAGAATTGGACACTTTCTGAGGGACAGAGAACTTCTCAAGCTCTTGAGGCTTGTCAAGACACTTGTCTTCTCCAGTTTCCCTTCTGTCATGTTACCTCCTCAGTCTCTTACTGACAAGCTCCCTCCTTTCCCATCTCCATCTCCTCCCATTATCAGCTCCTGTGAAGCAACTTGCTTTTGAGAAAGGAAGACCATCCTTCTGGTCATACTTCTCCAAACAGCCAGCATTTCTGCAGCTGAGGAGCTCTCTCAGAATGAAAGCACCATAACAAACCCCAGCATTCACAGGTCTGACTCTCTAATTCACCACATCTCTTCACCCATAAATCTGCACTCTGGTAGGCAGAAGGAAGAGACCTTTCCAAGCCAGCTGTGGGCAACATCCATGCTTAGCCTTCCCCAGTCCAAGTCCATTAAGTCATTAAAGCAGCTCAGCAGCAGCAATGACTGTATTTGGATTTGTCCTTCAAGTAAGACAGAGTTACCATGGGCTGGAAGGACTGAACTGTGAGTTGGCCTCCTCTCCATGCACTTCCCCAGCTTGTAGCTTCTTCATTGCCTCAGAAGAACCTGGCACCCAAAGGTTTGGAGCCAGCTTGGAGAAGAGAGCCTGAGCACAAGTGCTGCCCACCTACCAGGAGGCTGCTCTGGCAGAGCCCTGGGCTCTCCAATAAACTTGCAGCCCTTCCAAAGGTCTTGCAAGACCAAACAGCCACTTGCATCTTCTCAGTGATTCCCATCTTTCTTGGCAGTACTGTGGTTCAAGTGCTCTTTCATGTGGCAGGCACGGTCTGTGGCTTCATGCCTGGAAGCTAACTCTCTCCACAGTCAGAGCCTGCCTGGAAAGAGAAAGCAGGAGGAAGGCACTTTGGTCACCCTGGGGCTCTGAGTACCACAATGCCACTGCAGTCTGCAGCAAGCCCTGCTGTTTTCTCTTAGTTTCCTCCTCTTTACCACCAAAACCATCCTTGGTGTCGGAACTGGAACTGGTGGGGGCCCTAGGATACCTTGAGCTAGCTGAACTTGCCCTGCTAGCCCTGGGAAGCTTTGCATCTCAGAAGCATAACCCTGCCAAGAGCAGGAGTCTTCATTAGCACCTGTCCAAGGTCACAGTCACTGCCAACCACTGCAGGCACTTGCTTGGGTTCAATTCAGCCCTGCCCATTCCAGAAGTCATTTCATGCTGTCCATTGCAGAACCACAGAATCTATCTGGTTGGAAGACACCTCCAAGCTCATCCAGTCCAACCCCTGACCCAACACTGAACGGTCAACACTAAACCATATCCCTAAGTACCAGGCCCACATAGCTCCTGCCCAGCTCCAGAAGAACATGTTGAAGGAATTAATGGCAACATGGCAAAGGCTTACTGGTTTGGGGTAAAAATGGGATATGTGGTGCCTGGTAGAGCACCCTCTACTCTGCTCTGGTGAGAGCCCCACCTGGCATACTGCGTCCAGTTCTGGAGCCCTTATTACAGGAAGGATCTGGACGTGTTTGAGCATGTCCAGAGAAGGGCCACGAGGGTGAGCAGAGGGCTGGAGCTCCTCTCCTATGAGAACATACTAAGAGAGTTGGGGTTGTTCAGTCTGGAGAAGAGAAAGCTCTAAGGAGACCTAATTGTGGCCTTGAAGTATCTGAAGGGGGCTCCAAGAAAGCTGGGGAGGGACTTTGGAGGGTGTCAGGGAGTGACAGGACTGGGCGGAATGGAGCAAAAATAGAAGTGGGGAGATTCAGATTGGATGTCAGGAAGAAGTTCTTGCCCATGAGGGTGGTGAGAGACTGGCACAGGTTGCCCAGGGAGGTGGTGGAAGCCTCCTGCCTGGAGGTTTTTGAGGCCAGGCTGGCTGTGGCTGTGAGCAACCTGCTGTAGTGTGAGGTGTCCCTGCCCATGGCAGGAGGGGTTGGAACTGGATGCTCCTTGAGGTCCCTTCCAACCCTGCCAGTTCTATGATTCTATAATCCAACAACATTAAGATCAGCTGGCCTCTCACTTCAGGATCGTGCCCAGCTGCCACTGCCAAGGAAATGGGCAGCTGGTCTAAGGAGTAGTTATGAGCCCTGGAGAAAAAGCATCCAGCTCTTCTTTGTCCACCCACAAGTGGAGTAGTTCATCTGCCAGAACATCAGCCCCTTCTTGTTGGATTTCCAAGTGTGGGCTACATTTTTCTTCTGTATCTTCAAAGGTTCTAGTGTAGCAGTTAGTGGTGCATTGTTTCCTGTGCTGCAAGCAAAGGCCTGGTGTGTGCTTTTCCCAGGCCCATGCTTCATCTGAAGCTGTGCCATGTGAGAGACTTTGGGTACAAAGGATAGCAGAGGGTGAGAAAGGACAAGCATTGATTCTGCCCAGGTTTGTGTCCATTGCCCTTTGTCCTATCTCTGGACCCCCCCCCCAGAGAGTCCAGAGCCATCCTCATGACCTCCACCCTTTGAAAGCATCACTTTCTTAGAGGAGCCTCTGCAAATGTTTCAGTTGAATCTCACCTTTTGTTGTCTGGGGCCACAAGCTCTTGTGTTTTCCTGGTCTGGAGCTATCATCTTTCTCAAGCCCAAGTGTTCCCTTTCTGTTGCTTCCCTGGTCTTTGCCGGGGGCTGCTGCATCAGGTCATCCCGTGGAGAAAATCAGCAATCCCTCAGGCAATCCTTCTGTGGACGTTTGGGTGCTGTGATCATTCCAGGTTGCCAAGTGTGCCAGCCACAGCTGTTTATCTCCCTGTGAGTCAGCCCCGCTCCAGGTAGAATAAATCCTCACACGTGCCGAAATGTGGTCAGGACCTTGACCTGCTGTTTACACAGCTTTCACCGCTCTCTCTAGCCTCTCTGATTTATGATGCTTCCCAAAGCAAAACGACAAGTTCCCTGCTTGGTGGGAAGCTGATTTGATGTGTACTTGAGATAAAGGCATTCCCTTGGCGGCAGCTCCCTTTCCTGGAGGGTTGCAGGACTTTGGGGGCTGGAATGGAATCAGACAATGCCCTGCAATGTCGCTCTGCCTGGCAGATTCTTGGCAGTCGTTACCCACCCTTATGAGACTCCATTGTGTGGACATCAATGTCTCCTTCTCGGACTACTCTGAGACAGCAAGGTTGTGGCTAGGAATGTGCCTTTCTAATGTTCCTTAGGCATTTTCCCATCCAGTTGAGACTCAGAAAGTTATGCTGGGGACTTGATAAGCTAGCTAGCTCCTCTGGAGTGTCATCTAAACAATGGTCCCATCTCATTTGTGTCCTGGTGGCTATTCTTGATAGTTTTCAGTCATCTCTAATAGCCAAGGACATCCTCACTCAGGGAAAGGAAGAAGCGTTCTTCTCCCAGGTAACAAGGGACAGGAGAAAAGGAAATGGCCTCAAGATACACCAGGGGAGGTTAGGTTGGATATGAGAAGATACTTCTCAACTACACAAATAAGCTCCCCAGGGAGGTGCTTTAATCTCCATCCCTGGAGGTGCTGAAAAGATGAAGAGATGGGGTGCAGAGGGACACGGTTTAACACCAGCCACGGTCGAGTTAGAGAATGGTTGGACTTGATGCTCTTGAAGGTCTTTTCCAACCAAAATGGTTCTGTAATTCTAGGGAAGCTGGGCATGGTAATCTGAAATGGGAGGCCTGAAGCTCAAGGTGGAGCAGCCTGTCCGTTTATGTTGTGGGATGTCTTCTGCAGGCTCTATTTTGACACTGAGAACTTTGAAGTACATCTTGAAAGCAGGCAGGGGCCATTTACACACTAACCTGCCCCCAGGATCCAGCTCATCTAACCTCTAAAACTTAAAGGTTAGCTCATAACCTAGAGCAGGATTCAGTTCCCACCTCCTGTGGGGTTTTTGTTGTTTATTTGTTCAAATGTTTATGGCTACAGCTCTGCATTTCCTTATTCCACCTTCAACTTACTTTTCATCCTTGCTGAGCTCTTGGTTTCAACGTTGCCTTGTGGCACCAAGTTCTGCTGGTAAATGATGAGAACTGGCAGCCCAGGCTAGTGGTGTCCTGGATTGCCTCAAAAGTGTGGGCAGCAGGTTAAGAAAGTGGATTCTGTCCTCTGCTCTGCTCTGCTCTGGTGAGACCTCAACTGCAGTGCTGTGTCCAGCTATGGAAGGACATTGCCCTAATGGAGTGGGTCCAGAGAAGGCCACCAAGATGATCAGGGGCTGGAGCATCTCACATATGAGGACAGGCTGGGAGAGTTGGGGCTGTTCAGCCTGGAGAAGAGAAGGCTTCAGGATGACCTTAGAGCAGTCTTCCAGTACTTAAAGGGGCTGCAGGAAGGCTGGGAAGGAACTGTTCAGAAGGGTCTGTGGTGATAGAATGAGGGGCAATGGTTTGAAACTGGAGCAGGGCAGATTTAAGTCGGGCATCAAGAGGAAATTCTTCACAGTGAGAGCGGTGAAACACGGGAACAGGTTGCCCAGGGCTGTGGTTGAGGCCCCATCCCTGGGGACATTGAAGGTCAAACTTGCTGTGTCCCTGTGCAGCCTGCTCTAGCTGGAAGTGTCCCTGCTGAGTGCAGGGCACTTGGACAAGATGCCCTTGGAAGCTCCCTTCCAGGCCAGTGAATGCATTCTGTGACTCCCTGATGGTTCTTTCTCTGGGTTTTCAAGGCACCGCCTCCAACTTCAGCCAATTTCCCCAGGTTCTTTGGAGACAAGACGAGGCACATCGGAGCACTGTTCTTTATTTGCTCTGCATGTCCTCCCTCGGGTAAAGAAGCCAAGCTGTCCGCTCGCTCCTCACCGCAGAGACTCGTAACAACCTGTCCCCCACGGCGGCAGCGCAGCCCGGGCTGCCCTGCGCCCGCAGCAGGCAAAGAAAGGCAGCGGGGCGCCTTTGCAAGAGGCCTTGCTCGATACCTTTGCGGACTTCTCTGGCGTTTGGGCAGCTCTTGGTGGTCATCTAGCTTCTGTCAGCTGACAGACAACCCAGAAAGGGGAGGAGCAGAGCCAGAGCTGGCCGGTTTCTGTTGTCCTTCACCCCGCTCTACTTCCCTGGCATTCTCTTCCTGGCCTCTTCACCCAAGTGTGTTGAGTGAAGGAAGCCACCTTCTGTTCTGTTCTAAACCTGTGTGTCAACATCAGCCAAGGGGTGAAGAATGGGCTCTGCCTTAAGGAGGTTGTTTTTCATGTAGTTCCATGGAGGTAAATGGGGAGTCAGGAGGAGGTTTCTGCGTTTCACTGTGGCACACACATAGCGCACAGGCAGCAAACCACCGCTGCAGTTGGCATCTGGCACAGGCCCTGCCTCGCTTGGGGTTGCTGATAGGGACCCTGGGTTGTTTCTCTTCCACAGGTTGTAATTGTTTTGGGGTTTGTTTCTTTTTTTTTGGCACAAGAGCTAAATAAATTTACATTTCAGGGTTTTTTTTTTTTCCCCTCTTTCATTTAATTGATTTTTTGGTAATTAATCTATTGGATTATCTTGACAGATTTACAGCCGTTGTAAAGTGTGGAGGAGTTCCTGTGTTCATCCATTTACACTGTAAACTAATCTTGCCCCTGCATGTTGCTGCTTTTTTTGTTTCCCCCCCTCCTTTTGAGTTGTATTCATTGCTTCATAGGACTTTCCTCTCTGTTTTCTTAGCGCTGTGCAGGTTTGCTGTGTTAATCCACGCTGGGTTTATCTAACAACTAGCTGCCCAAACGGCTTAACAATAATGGCTCTAATGGCTGAGCATCAGAGGTGGGTTTGGGAGCATTTTTAGCAGGGCAGGAAAACAAAACAAAACAAAACTGAACTAAACTAAAGTAAACTGAAAAGAAAAAGTAGGGGGGAGGGGGGAAAGAAACTGCTTTTCCAAGTTGATGCAGAGGAGACATTTGTCAAGATGCTTCTTATTTAAATGTTTAACAAATAATTAGCTGGCAGTGTAAACAAAAATCCATTTGTGAATCCCCAAGAACGGTGGAGAGGGGGTGGGGGTGGGGGTGGGGGGGAATATTTTCAAAAGGCTGCCTGGAGCTGTAGAAAGTTAAAATGAGCCAAAACGAGTGGCTCATATTGTTCTCAAAAGATGGTGACACAGAAACATGCTTCTAATTCTCGAGCGTGGTAGAGGAGAGCTGGCTCGAGTTGGGTTGAGCAGCAGTCAGGAAAATGGTATTTGAGTTTGTGTGATTAACCACAGGAGGGGGGGAAAAAAAAAGGAAGGGTTTGGGGGTTTTAATTTGCTGTTGTTCAAGTTCTGGCTGTCATTATTTGGCCGTCGTTAAAATTTCTCCACTAAGGGTCCAAAGCATCAAGCTTTCTGCTGCAGCAGAAATCCTCCTGCATGGGAGGATTCACGGCTCAGAAGTCAGAGTTTCTGGTGTCTGAGGGCAGAATTTAGTGTCTGTGTTGCTATCCCCGACTTGGGGTTTTGGGCTCTTTCCTAATCAGTGAGGAGGGTTCTGGTGGATGTCAAGTGAAGGGAAGAATAGAGCACACAGTCTTCACCACTCCAGCCAGATAATGCTATTGGAAAAATGGCACTGAGGGTTGCTGTGAGAGAATTCCCCTGAAGTCCTGGAGGAAGAAGAAAACAAGAATGTATGAATTAAAAACATGGAAAAAAGAAAGAAGACAAGAGGGAAGAGGAAAGGGGGAGGGAGAGATGGAGAGGAGGACAGGGGAGGGGAGGACAGGGAAGGGGAAGGGGAAGGGAAGGAAGGGAAGGGAAGGGACAGGGAAGGGAAGGGAAGGGAAGGGAAGGGAAGGAAGGAAAGGAAAGGAAAGGAAAGGAAAGGAAAGGAAAGGAAAGAAAGGAAAGGAAAGGAAAGGAAAGGAAAGGAAAGGAAAGGAAAGGAAAGGAAAGGAAAGGAAAGGAAAGGAAAGGAAAGGAAAGGAAAGGAAAGGAAAGGAAAGGAAAGGAAAGGAAAGGAAAATAGAAGAAAGGAAAAAAAGATAAAAGAAGAAAGAAAAGAAAAGAAAAAAGAAAAAGAAAAGAAAAGAAAAGAAAAGAAAAGAAAAGAAAAGAAAAGAAAAGAAAAGAAAAGAAAAGAAAAGAAAAGAAAAGAAAAGAAAAGAAAAGAAAAGAAAAGAAAGAAAAGAAAAGAAAAGAAAAGAAAAGAAAAGAAAAGAAAAGAAAAAAGAAGAGAAGAGAAGAGAAGAGAAGGAAAGGAAAGGAAAGGAAAGGAAAGGAAAGGAAAGGAAAGGAAAGGAAAGGAAAGGAAAAGGAAAGGAAAGGAAAGGAAAGGAAAGGAAAGGAAAGGAAAGAAAGGAAAGGAAAGGAAAGGAAAGGAAAGGAAAGGAAAGGAAAGGAAAGGAAAGGAAAGGAAAGGAAGGGAAGGGAAGGGAAGGGAAGGGAAGGGAAGGGAAGGGAAGGGAAGGGAAGGGAAGGGAAGGGAAGGGGAAGGGAAGGGAAGGAAGGGAAGGGAAGGGAAGGGAAGGGAAGGGAAGGGAAAGGAAAGGAAAGGAAAGGAAAGGAAAAGGAAAGGAAAGGAAAGGAAAGGAAAGGAAAGGAGAAAAGGAGCAAAAGCAGAAGGGAGGAAGTAGGGGAGATAGATAATAAATTAGAGAAACCTTACCAGAGTGCTGCTCAGACCCTACCTAAGCCTAGAGCCCCCACTCAGAGCTGTGTTGCCCGTTTGACATGAAGCCAGTTTGGGCTTCGTTTCTGGTTCTGCACTTCCCCAACCTCTCCCCGAGCGCCGGGCGTGCGCAGGATGTTTGCAGCGCCGTGCGCTCCTGTTTGAGGACTGCTTTCAGAAGTCATTATTGAGCTAGAGGAGAAGCAGCTATGAGCAGATTTATGCCTCCAAGAGAATAAATCTGTTCTGCTAGACAGTTAACCAGGTGAGGTTAAACACGAGGAGATGGATTCTGGTCCCCTTTTGGAAACCTGACAGTCTTCTTTTTCAGCTACAATGTAAAGTGCTTTATCCTGAGATTAGGTATTGTGGCAGAAGCTAAAACTGCCTTTTTCCCCCCTAACCGTGCCAGAATACAACCTCCTTTTCTTTCCGCGCTAACAAGACTGCTTTGCCACCACAGCCCACTCTAAGTAATTAAATCAATCCTTTGTACTTACCGTATTCTCCTCTAGTGACGGTACTAGATCTGATTATATGCTTCATGCATATTCAAAGTACGGCACTGACAGCTCTTTAATGAGCTCTTACTTAATCAGGACGAACAATGTTCATCTTGTTCTTTTTCTTCCTTCTTTTTTTTTTTTTCCTCTTTCCCCCTTCCCTCATACATTAGGAGCTAGGAACAGTTGGGGGAAAAAGAAAGAAAGAAAGGAAAAAAATAAATGAAACATCCAGCATTCATTTGAAAAATATATTGTACTTTGAAAAGTGTCTAAGCTGGGGAAGTTGCATTCTGCCCTTTAAAAGTCTGGTGGACAAATTGGATTACTAGTATTGGATTAAATAACAAATGGTTAGAGGAGAAATGAGGAAAGCTCGCTGAGATCACAGGCTTTCATATTTTGTGTTACTTATAAAGCTGAAGGGGTCTTTAACCAGTTATTAAAGTCAGGATTAATTTGTAATGGTCCAACTTACTAGCTTTAAAAAGGGGTTTGTTGGTTGTTGTTGTTGTTGTTGTTGTTGTTGTTGTTTTTCAGCTCAGACAATAGCGTAATGCGCGTATCACGGGGGGGCGGTGGGGGGGGAGAGAAACGCCAGTTTATGGGGGTACGGGCAGATTATCCTCCTCAGATAAGGAGGCTGCACACGTTGGATTCATTTGGGGTTTTGGGGGTTCATTTTTTTTCCTCTCTTCATTTACCAATCTCTGCACTAATACTTATTTATTTAAGAGAGTTTGCCAAGTCCTAATTTTTTGGGGCGTTTTGGAAGCAAGCCCCTTCAACATCGTGCCTTTCACCGCTTGCAAAGTGGAAACAAACCCCACCACCACCACCCCCAGCAGCAGGGGTGTGACAGGGTGAAATTGTCTTGAAGAAAGGCTTCCCCCCCCCCCCCAATTTATTTATTTATGTGTTGATATGTATAAATGGTGACCAGGAGCTCAGCTTTTGTAGTGACCATGGTTAGTTTCGCTTTGTCGAAGTGTTTCGCGTGCATCCTTCCACCGAACAGGGAAAGGGGAGGGCGGGGGGGGGAGGGAAAAAAAGCAAACCACAAAAAACAAACCAACCCCCAACCCTCACACAAAAACAAAATACAAAAGGAAAAAAAGTAATGTGCTCTCCTGGCAGTGTGTTTGCTGAAAAGAGTTATTCCAGTTTCTTAGATCTGGGAGTTCATCTTGGTTTTCGCTTGCCTGGGAAGAGTCTTCTCGCTCTTTCAGCTCCCTGCACAAGAATTCACAAAGCTGATGGTCAACAACTGAAATATCAGCATCAGCTGCTATTAATATTGCACACATGTGGCATTTCACTGATCAAAAAAGGCCTTTGCCAGGCTACAATTGGCTTTTTTTCCAAATTGCAAGCTTTTTCTCAGCTTTTTCTTTTTTTTGTGTGTGTTTTCTTCCCCCCCCCCCCTTCTTCTTTCTTCTTTTGTTGCTGCCGGGGGATTTGTGCCTATCGCAGCCGATATCACATGACCGGTGTCAGGGCATCACATGGCTGCAAAGTGAATACAAAAACAGATTAAAAATTCTGGGGGAGGGAAAAAGGGGAAGAAAAAAAAAGGAAAAGAAAAGAAACCTGCAACAAAACAATCAAGACTTTGTTAACTCACTTTGAAACCAGCCTGTGCCGGGGACATTGCGTGGGCTTCGGCGTCAAGCCTGGAAAGAGCTAAACAGACACCTGTTCAGATCCGACTTGACAGCTCCAAGCTTTACCTACAGCTCTGCTCCTTCTGTGTTGCAACCCAACTTTGTTAGGGAGGAATGCGTTCAGAGAAAGAAGTTTCTGTCTTGGTGTCCTTGCCTTGAGACTGCACAGCGTGAAATTCAAGTTCGGCTCCACCACCCGGTCCAGCTCCTTCGGAAAGTTTGCCTCCCGTTTCTTTTTCAGGGCTTGCAACATGGAATGCAGCAAGAGCTCGCATTTACAACGGCATCTTTTAGCCACAGAGCCCAGACTGCTCCAAACCCAGCAAATTTAGTCTCCTAAATGGAGTAAAATGTTGCTGTAGCCACGCACATCTGGCTGTGAGAACTTCTTGTTGCCAGCGGTGTGGCACGGTGGCAACAACTCCCTGAAAGCAGATTGCAGTGAGGTGGGAGTAGGTCTCTTCTCCCTAGCATCAGGTGATGGAACAATAGGAAAAGGCCTCAAGTTGCACCATGGTGGGTTTAGGTTGGGTATTAGGAAAAATTTCTTTGCTGCAAGAGTGGTCAAGCACTGGAACTGGCTGCCTAGGGAGGTGGTGGAGTCCCCATCCCTGGAGGTGTTCAAGAAATGTGTGGCCATGGTCCCTAAGGCCATGGTTTAATGGCCATGGTGGTGTCGGGTTGAAGGTTGGACGATCTTGGAGGGCTTTTCCAACTGGAACAATTCTATGATTCTGTGAGTGTGATGCATCACAGGATAGACTGGTCCTTTTGCAGGAAAAACAGAGGCAATCTGTCCTCCTTTGCTTTCCCTCTACCCCAAAGGAATTTGAACTACTTGGTACATTTCATTGCAAGGTTGCTAATATTGATTCCCCTGCTTCTGAAAGCAGACTCTGTTAGATGGACCACTCCTGCAAGGCCTTTGATCTGTAGCTTTAACAGCCAAGTGTGCCTCAAAGTTCTTGTCCTCTTCCAGGGAGTTCAGAACTGCTTATTGTGAATGCCATGGCCTAACATTTCCTGCACTAAACCAGAAGCTGGAGGTCTTGGGGTAGAGCATTTCTGTGTGACAAATTTCTTTCTCCATCGCCCAGAAGCTGCAGCCCTGCTGCTTCTGCTTGGAAATAGGCTGCAGGGCCACCACTTTAGGATGGTCTCCCCTTCCCATCACTTTGATAGCAAATCACTCCCAGGAACAGTTTCACCACCCAGGAGCTTCCCAGGGTGAGAAGTGGATATGGGAGGTGTCTCACATCAGAAAGGAGTGCATGGTGTAACTTTTTCTTCCTGTGTGGGTCCACCAGCTCTGCTCTAAGCTGACCGCTTCACTCTTCATTTGCTTTTGCTTCCCTCACGTGGGTGCACCGATGCGAGGGGAATCAAATGGTTTGGAGAAGGCTGGTGACCTTCCCTTGCACACAGCAGGGTCACAGCAGGGTGAGGAGGTGGTTCTGCATGCAGATCTGGGCTTGCACACCCCCGTGGCGTTGGGGTGTGAACGTGCACATGGCGGGCACGTACATGCAAGCATTTCAAACGCTCCCGTCCAGAAATTGAAAGCTTTCTTTTAGAACACAACAATATTTTTTCTGGTGTCTTTCCAGCTTCAGGTGCTGGAGAAATAGTTTCTCTGCAACTAGGGACCCCACTGTTGAAGGTCTCTTCCCCAAGTGTACATCAGAGGTTTCAAAACCCTTTCCAAGCATCAAAGAATTCACTGCTAGCACCCTTGCAGGATGAGCGCAGGCGATGGTCCCCCTGCTACACAGCTGGAGCTCCAATGTGGAGATCTGGTGTCAAAGCTGGAAGAAGTACTCAGAATTCATACTCAGCTCATCCTCCTTTGACATTATTCCAGGTCTGTTCCCAGGTGACTTCTAGCTGTAAGAAACTGGTGAGTTTCTTACTTCAGTGAGGACTGTAGAGTCTTTGCTTCTCAGCTCAACTTGAGAGATGAGATTGGCAGGACACCGCAGAGGTGCAGGGGCTAACGCAGAGGTGCAGAGGCCAGCACAGAGGTGCAGAGGCCACAAAGGACCTTGATGAGGTTTCTCCTAGTCCCTGAGCTCAAAGAGAGTGGAATTTGGCTGACTGACCCTGCTATGTGGAAGGGACAGTCTGGAGCCTTCTGGATGCTTGTCACCTGCTGGTGCAGAGGTGGTAAGACAGAGTCTTACAGAGCCTGGTGGAGCATAGTGCTGCCATACGCACACAGGGACCCTTAGGTACCTGGGCCCCAAAATGCTTCCTGCTGGTGTAGATGCTCCTTTTGATTGCCAGCTGAAGGAGGAGTTCTTTCCAGCTCACCCTTCTCAGAGAATCTGAGTGAGTGCCTGCATCTTGACCAAGGCTTCAGGTTTCCCATCTTCTGTGCAGCTACTTCGATCCCTACCAAGCCATCCCAACTGTGTCGGGTTTGCACGGGTGGAGCAGATCTTGCCCACAAGGATTGTTCTTGTGTTTGGAAGCCCATGACGACCAGAGATCTCTTAGCAGCAAGTTGGGTTGTTCTGTTGGTTTTTTTTTCCATTGAGACCATCACAACAGTGTAGCTCTTTTGGGTACATGTAAGAGACAAGGGACTTTTTTAAAGGTGCTTATTTAGGTCAAGGCATCAGCGTGACAAGGAACGCTGTTTGCAAAGGTTTGTTTGTGGAGCAGGCAGGATTGGGCAGCAGGACTCGTAGCCATGTGGTAGGTTCCCCATTTGAGAGCACCCCTGGTAATGCTGGGTCTCATCAGAGGGCTGATGCTCCAAAACCCTGAGATGAAACAGTTTGTGACATGCCTCCTAAGTCATGGAATTCTTTGGCTTGCAGGAAGGAACACGGAAGAAGAAGAAGCTATGATGCAGGAGTGGTTCATGCTGGTTAACAAGAAGAATGCCTTAATAAGACGGATGAATCAGCTCTCCCTGCTGTAAGTATGGAGTATGCACACAGGTGTTTGCAACAGGGTGACTTGCCGCAGCCTTCACACGTCAGGCAGATGCAAAACCTCTGTGCCCTCTTCCCACTGGGCTTCAGAAACCCTCCCTCAAAAGTCAGGAGCATGGATGTTTTGTGGAACACCTCTGGTAACTTGGTTTTCCTCCTGGTGCAGACTTGAAAATGAGAAGTGTCCAGTGGCACCAGATTAGCCAGGGCTGTGAAAACAAGAAAGGAATCATGAAAGCAATAGTAAGCACAGTTGCCTTTTTCAGAGGCCCAACAGTAGAACAAAATTACATTTTAGAAGTAACCTGGATTGTGCCTCAGATGTGCCAGGTGAGGACTGTTCAGAGAGAGAGCAAAACCCCAGCTGCCTCCCAGTTCTTAGCAGAGGCCATCACTGGTTCTGCGGCACCAGGCTGCCGGCAGGAGGTTATAGGCTTGGTCCCAGGGCAGTGTTGCCACCAGCACTGCAAAGGAAGGACACAGCAACTTGTTTTCGAACTGGCACTGGCCAGGAAGGGAGGAGGGGCTGCTGGCTTTTAGAGCCATTCTGCCCTCTGTGCTTCTTTTCCAGCTGCTTTCAGCTGGATTATATTTCTTTCAGTAATGCCACCTAGTGTAGATGCCTGCATACTTCCCTGGGAAGAGCCTGTCCTCCCGAATTTCCTACCCTGCCTGAACTCGACAGAAGATTCTACCTTCAAAATATCAAACTAATATTTTCAGTATTCATTAGAGTGGAATGCACACAGGATAGTAACTCCAGTGCCATACTCTCGGGGTGGATGGGCTGAGGCTGGAAGTCGTTCATGGGATCTGGGGAAATGTTTTATGCTTAGGACACTCCAGGGCAGCTGCTCCAAGGGTGGATATGAAATCATTGTGTCCTGCAGCAGCACGGAGTCACGGTGCTGGGGTGAAGGCTGGTGTGGCAGAGGTGTCAGCCCTGTGGCTGAATGTGCCCCCTGAGCCAGGTTTGAAGTTTGTGTATCATTTGTTTGGAGTGGCTTAAAGTTCCAGAGAAAAGTCAGTTCCCCGAGTCCTAAAATCAATGTAAGTTAAAGGTTCTTTTAAGCGTTTAATGATTTAGTAATTAACATATTGATGAACTTTTTGCAACTTGCCTAGGGAAAAAGAACATGACCTGGAACGGCGCTACGAGCTGCTGAACCGGGAGCTGAGAGCCATGCTGGCTATCGAAGGTAAGAGCAGTGCTGGGCACCAAGGCAAGGCAAGCGCTGCCTGCCAGGGGTGGCTGCCTGCAAACGCCAAAGGTGGAGGCTTCTCTGTTAAAAATGAACCGCCGACAATCACGGCCAATTAACACAGCATTTCAAGTGGTAGCGCACGGCAAACACCTGGGGCTGCCATCCCATGCTTAAGTTCTATTGAGGGGGGGAAAAAGCCAAACAAACAATCAAAAACAATGTCTGAGGTACGGCACAAAGAAATAGCCTCCGTGGAAGGAGCTTTGGAAACAAAAGTGTTGAGGAGGTAAATATTTGCCCAGGGTTTGTTACTTTTCGTGGCAGTAAGGCTCTCCCCGGCTTTCCCTGCCCCATCCAATGGAAGGGGTGACCCGCAGAAGGGGGCCTCCTTCTTTTATTTCAGGACTGTATCTCACGGGGGGGGGGGAGGGGGGGGAGGGGGGAAAAGGAATAAAAACCCCCCAAGTGTGTTCAGTTTGGTGGTGAAAGCCCCGTTTGGCAAGGCAGTGTTGGGCTGGCGAGTGCCGCCGGGATCAGCGCGATGCTCCGCGCCGCTCAGCGCCGCTCAGCTCCCCTGGGCGCAGCCACCCCACCTGAGCGCTACCCCCGGGAAGATTGACGCTGGGGATAAGCGAAACAATCGCCTCCTTTCCGTGGGGCTTTCAGGTGGATTGTACAGTAATCCTGGGGATGATTCAGAATCAAAAATAAACATCCAGCCAGCTTAAAAAAAAAACCATTGCTTGCATTATTTTCTTATTTAAATATCTTAAGTGTTTTCTAATGCCGCGGCGCTGGCAGCTCTCAGGCACAAATGCTGCCTTACAGTTCAAAGATGTTTGCTTAAAAGTTAATCCTTTGGGCTCTGTAAAATGGACCTTTTGTCTAATCAATGCAAATTGATTTTGCTATTCCGTATTGACCTCTCAACCCTTTGACTGTCCATGGTAATTTCTTTCTTCACCTGATAAGGTACCTGATCCATAATAAATCAATTCTAATTAGTTTGAAGACTTGACTGGGAGCACAAGTTTGTAGGAAGAAAGCAGCAGGTTTCAGGTAGCTTTTTCATCTCACTCCCTCTGTGGTTATATATGGGGGGAAGGGGGGGTTGATTGTTTGGGGGTTTTCTTTTTCCACAAGACTAAACTCCCTATATTGGTGGAGCTGGATAATGGTTGGTCTCGATGATCTTGAAGGTCTTTTCCAACCAAAATGACTCTTAAGATTCTCTTCTTGGGTGAATTGGAGGCGTAAATATATACACAGTTTTCTGCAGAGATTAATTGGGAATCCTACTAATGAAACATTTAGCATTAAATACTCCAAAACCAGAGAGGAGCTCAGAGAGGCTGGATTTAAATCCCATGTTTCACTCTTTAATTGCCTCTTTTATGTATTACTGTCTTGGAACATCCCAGCAGCAACCTTTGAATGTCCAACAACCATCACACTGACCTGAACAAAAATCTGTCCATTATTTCTTTCTGTAAGTTGAGAGAGGGATTCCAGAAGTCCTTTTCTCTCTCTTCTCTCTCTTTTGATTTTGTTTTGGGTTTTTTTCTTTTTTGTGGTTTGGTTGGTGGGGTTTTGTGGTGTTTTGTTTTGCTTTCCCAAGGTTGATGTGGTAAACAGGAATTTAAGGAGAAAACACAAGTGCTGGAGGATTGTGGTGGTTGGTTTGTGGGTTTATTTATTAATTTACTTGTTTCTTTATACAACAAAGGCCTCCTTTAGCATCATAACCCTCTGTAAGATTAAGATGATGATGATGATGATGATTAATTATTATGATTATGCTAGAACTTTCAGGACCTATCTGATTTTACCTTTAAAAGCATATAAAAGGAGAAACTCTCCCAAGAAACCCCCAAAGACACATTTGTGGCAGCTCACCCTTCCATGTGTGCATCAGCACCCTGTCCTACACGGGCTGGGGTGCAAGGATGCACTTTGGGGTGGGGGGGCAGCAGCAGGAAAGCCACACCACTTGTGATGAATGTGATTGCCCTAAAGAGGCAGGGGCTGCCCAGACAGACCCGGTGCTGTCTGCTCCGAGGCCATTTAGCTGATTGCTAATAAGTAGTTGAGCTCCATGAAGGAATTGAAAAGAGCAGCGCTGATTCCCAACCTGAAATATATGAGCAGGAGGAAAGAAATAAATCATTAATAAATCAATCATATATATATATATATATATATAATATATATCTATAAAAGCATATATATCTATCATATATATATATAAATCATATATATATGTGTATATATATAACATGAGCACTTGGGCTCCATGAAGGAGCTGAACAGCCAGGTCTCACCTTTACCAGCACCAATTCCCAACCTGAAATATGCAGACAGGAAAAACCCCCATGACACTGTGATCTATATTAAGAGGACAAGCCTGGTTTGTTTGCCCATGAGAAAGGCAGAATGCAACAGCCCAAACTGGAACTTAAAAAGAAAAGTCTTTGAAAGGTGCTAATTAGTGTTGTGGTAAATTGCTCTAAGTCTTCCACGCGTGACTGTGCTGTTTAAAAATCTATCAACTGATTTACTTAGCTAGTTGATGACAGGGGGGGGAAAGGGAAAAAAAAAGAAAAAGGGGGTGAGAGGGGTGGTGTTGGAAAAGAGCCTTGCCGAAGGTAGCAGCCTGCTGATGGTAGATAAAGGCAGTTTCTTGGCGGCCGGCCTGCCCTGCCCGCGCAGGCAGCGTGCGGGCAGCGCTGGCGTCTGGAGGTGCTGAGTGCTCAGCGAGGTGGAGATGGTGTCCCCTTAGCCAGCAGCTAAAAATGGAGGCATGGCCAGCTGAAAGGCCTTTTGGAGTGTGGTGGCTCTTCACGGGGAACACAGAATGACCCGGGGGGGGGTGGGGAAGCATGCTTTCTTTTTATTCTTTTTTTCTGCCCCCCACCTCACTTAGCTGGAGAGATAAGACAGAGAGTTACCAACCAGCTAGAAAGTGTTCCTCGCCTTTCCCACTGCTGGGAGCGCTTCGACTAAAGACCTGCAAATCCCAGCCTAAGTGTCCAAAGCAAATGGAGGTTCCCAGGGCTTGTTTCACCCTGTGCACAGGTGGGGAAGGCGTGCTGGCTGGCTGGCTGGCAGTTTGGGAGCTCACCTAAACGAGGTGCTGCATTCGAGCGCCTGATTTCTGCCGCGGCCGAGCGGCAGGGATGCTTTACCTTCAGCTCCCTGCCCTCTCCTTTCTGTTTGTTTGGGCGTGTTGGGTTTATTTTTTTTTCCCCCCTCTCTTTTCTCTTTCAAGATTTAATGCCTCCTCAGGAAAAAAAAAAAAAGATAAGTTCATATTTTTTTTGCACACCTTGGGGGTGGCGTGTTCATTTTCTGCCCGCGAAATGGATCCTCTTTCGGATTTTGTACATCTTGATTCATTCTTGGCTTATAGTTTGAAGTGGGTGCTCTTCTAAAAGGATTTATGCATAGGTTCACTATTTTTGTAGTTATGGTTTATATGATAAGCTTTTTATATTTAAAATCAATATGTAATCCTGTGGAGGAGCTTATCCTCTAAAACCCCATTTGTAAATCTATTTTAGCTTTGTTACACCGCGCAGCCACAGTATTCCATAGATTGATTAGGTTCAGCGGCAGAATCCTATCAAATGGCCTGCTCTGATGATGATGCAAACTCTTTCAGGATTGCTAGTTGACTGGAACTAAAGATAAGACCTGACTGCAATCCCCCAATGTGCTCTTTACAAAACTAGTGTTAATTTTCATCAAAGTGCCAGGCTTATTTATTATAGTGGCGAGGCTGAAGGTTTTACTACAAGAACTTTCCACCATTTCTATTAAAGCATTTCTATGGGAACCGGCTGCCTCTTTGCTCCAAGTAATTATCAGTTTAAGCAGTGGGAGGGGGTGGGGAGGTGAGGTAAAGGCGGGGGGTGGGGGGAGAGGTGGTTTAAAAAAAAAAAGACAATAGGAAGTCAATGAAGACGAATGATTGAAAACATTTCTACTTTTAACGCGAATTTAGCCAAGTCTGTCGTTCCGAACTGCCCGTCGCCGGCGGTGGCACAGGGACTTCAGCTTTCAACACTTTTAGCTCATACACAGCCTCGGAGCTTAATCCTATTTTTGTCCTGAGCGCAGCTTTTTAGAACAGTATTATTCTGAAATCTTCAAATTAATCACAGCCCATAGTGTAGCTTCCCGGAGCCGCAGTCAGCCTGGGGAACTCTGTGTACAGGTGTTAGAGGTAATCCTGGCTTTAAAGGCACAACAGGTAGGAATCCAACTTGAACAGAGTTGCCTGGGTACTTTTTCCCCCCCCCCCCCTTCCTTAAACCTAGGGACGCTCCTGAAGCTGCAGCATTTTGTTGGGTAAACCAAAATTGCAACCTTGATCACACGCAAAATGTTGTTTAAACACTTGCCCACGTTCCTCTTTTAATCAGCTGCTGCTTACTACTATTTATTTGGGGCCGGGGAGGGGCAGGAGGGGGGGGGAGAGTGAGACTCCTGGTTGAGAGGAAACAAAAATGCAAGGGAATATTTCCAGCAGCAAGGGTTTGGGGTTTTGTTGTTTGGTGTTTTTTTTTCCTGTGGCCTATTTTAAATCAGTGCAGAAACCAAACCAAATCATTAAAAACCAAAACAAACCCCCAAACAAATAACAACCAAAAAAAAAAAACCCAAACCAACCAGTTCTTGTTCCACTAAGTCCTAACATGATGTTATTTACCCCACAAGGGCTACAGGATGGAGTAACAGAAAAACCCTAGGGAGGGGGGGAAATAAATAGAAAAAAAACACAACAACTTAGGAAACCTCTTAGAAAAGGAAATTAAAGGAGAAAGAGAGCGGTGAAGAAGTGAGCAAAACCCGGACCGAAATATTTTGACTGATGTTTGCCGTTTCAAAAGCTAAAATTGCTGCTGAAAGCAGAGAAGCAAAGCAAACAACCAAAAAGAACACGAAAAAGGCTTGGGGGAGGATTAAAGAATTTTTCAACAGAGTGAAAAACGTCAAAATTACAAAGCCGTCGAATAGAGTCCAGGGAGAAACGGTGGATTTGAGGTCCATTTTCCTCTGCAGCTCCCCGTGCCCCGAGGTGCCGGGCAGCCCGAGCCGCAGCGCAAGGACCGGCAGAAGCCAGGGGAAAAGTGAAGCTGGAAGTTGGGGAGCAAGCAGCCGTCCCATTCTCCGCTGCGTCCCTCTCCTTCTGCTCCCCGCAGCTGACTTTGGCCCGGCAGGCTGGCCACGCCGCCATCACATCGCGCCTGCAAGGGCTTCATCTCTGCGGGCAAAAGCCTGCGGGCTGGGGGGGGCTCCGGCTCGCAGAGCTGCAGCGCGGCGCGTCTGAAACGAGGGGACCTGAGGGGGCCTTCCCCCAGAGTGATCGGAAGGGCGAGCAGCGGTGGAAATGGAGAGCTCTCCCTGAGAATTACCACCTAAAAGGCTGCTGCTCAGATTAAAGCAGCTTTGTCGCAGGAGAAATGGCCCGAATTGCCAGGAATTTTGGCTGGTAGCTTCACTTCTAATCTGTGTACACCTGGAAAATTATTTCCTTAGTCACGGTGGAGGGGAAATGGACAGATTTGAGGCAGAAAAAGAAGATGGAAAAAGAGAAGAAAAATGAAAAATTAAAGAAAGAAAGAAAGAAAGAAAGAAAGAAAAGGAGAATAAGGAAAAGGAGGTGGACAAGGAAATGGAAAAGCACGAGAAGGAGAAAAACGAAAAGAAAATAACAAGAAAATAGATTTAAAAGGAAAAGAAAAAGGAGGGGGAGGAAGAAAATGGGGAAACGAGGAGAAAAGGGGGAAAAAAACGGAGAGGAAAAAGCGGAGAAAAAGGAGAAGAGAAAAAAGGAAGAGAAAAAGGAGGAGAAAAGGGGAAAAAACAGAGAGGAAAAAGCGGAGAAAAAGGAGAAGAGAAAAAAGGAAGAGAAAAAGGAGGAGAAAAGGGAAAAAAACGGAGAGGAAAAAGCCGAGAAGAAAAGGGAAGAGAAAAAGGGGGAGAAAAAGAAAAGTAACTAGAAAAACAACAACTCCTGGGAAGTTTTGGCAGTGCCCTGCCAGAGCAAGGCTTTGGGAAGACCCTGGTGCCACGGCACCAAAACGCCTCGCCGCTGGCCAGCCGGCGCCGTGCACGTCCCCTCTCTGCCGAGTGTGCCCGCACACGGACACGTGTCGGCGTGGGCTCTCCCTGCGTGCACTCGTGGGCCCAGGCCGCAGGACGGCAAGGGCGTGAGGGAAGCGGCTGCGCATTCCTGCCTGCCTGCCGCTCTCCCAACCTTTATTGCATGATGATGCATCTAATTTTTAATTTGTAAATACAAGGCCGAATTCCCTCCAGCACCGCTCGCTTTCATCAAGCTTCTGAGCGGTTCGCCGTCTTGAATAAATTCGGCTTTGGAGGGGGGTCAGGGGGATTTGAACCACTGCATTCTTGCGGGGTTTGTGAAGATTCACATGGTAACGGGTGGTGAGCATTGTTCGGGTTATCTGAATAAGCACCAGCCATGTGAGTTTTTAACATGATCGCCCAGGGCAATGGAGAGCACGGGGAGAAAGCCAAAAGGACTGGCACCCTCGCTTCCCTTCGGGAGGAGGAGGAGAGGAGGAGGAGGAGGACGCCGTCGGGCCGGTGGCGATGGCTTCTCCCGGTGGGGTTTCTTGACGGTTCTTCTTTGATGGTTGGACTAGATGATCTTAAAGGTCTTTTCGAACCAAAACAATTCTATGACTCTATGGGTCTCTCGGTTGTTACTTTTTTGGAGCCGGTGTCCTCTTTCCCTCCTGCTCCTCATTTGCCCTGCTATCTTCCCTCATCATCTACCGCTCCTGCTTTTCATTGTTTACCTTCTTAATGAGGGAGGCGGGGAAGGCTGGAGCTTGAGTGACAGCAACAAGCCCTTACGGGCTGGCTGGAGAGCCCGGAGGCTGCGGGGTGGCCCCGGGGGGCTGCGATGTGCGGGGCCGGGCGGGGAGAAATCCTTTTGGGAAAAGCGAGGCGGCCCCGTCCTCCGGTACCTACCAGCGGCGGGGCGATGGAGTCCCACGATACTCTGTAGCAAGTGTATTTTTACTTCAAAAGCCGGGGGGGGTTGTGGGGGTGGTGGTGTGAAATGCTAATTAACTGCTACCTGCTTTTAAAGTTGCTACGAAGCATATGGTGGTGCCCAGTGTGAGATTCCTCCAGCTGCTAGGAGCAAGAGGGGAATTAGCAAAGAAGAGGAGCGCCGGGTTGCAGGGAAAGAGGCTTTCCTCTTAGGAGGAGAAACTTGGGTGATGTCGCAGCCCATCCAGGAAACACAGTTCTAAAAAAAATACACAAAAAAAACCCCAACCACAACCAAAAACTCAAAATAACACCGGGGGGGGGGGGGGGAAAAAACCACCACAGAAAAGAGAACCAAACCCAAACAAACAAAAAACCCCAAACCACAAACAAACAAACAAACAAACAAAAAACCTCGATAATTAAAAAATATATAAATAACCCAAACCAAATGACCCCAAAGTTGCTGTGGAACTCCCCTCAGCCAGGTGGCTGCGCTTGTCCTGGGGTGCACCAAGCCAGGCTGTGCCGTACCGGGCCAGGCCGGGTTGTACCGATCTCCCCGTCGCAGCAGCAGCAGCAGCCCCGGGTCCCGGCCGCTGCGGCCCGGCAGCAGCAGCAGCAGCAGCACCACCACAGCTCGGTGGAGTCGGTTGCGGGGAGGTGATGCCGGCCACGGCCCGGTGATGCCGGCCACGGCCCGGTGGTGTCGGCCACGGCGTTCTCAGCGGTGTTTTTGTTTGTTTTTTTTTCTCTCCCCTGGCAGACTGGCAGAAGACTGAGGCGCAGAAGAGGCGGGAGCAGCTTCTGCTGGACGAACTCGTTATTCTCGTTAACAAACGGGACGCGCTGGTCAGGGACCTGGACGCCCAGGAGAAGCAGTGAGTCGGGTGAAGGGGGGTGGGGGGGGTGGGAGGGGGTAGCCCCGCCGAGCTGCCACGGCACCCGTGGGTTTGGCCCAAATTGTCCGGGGGAGGAGCGGGGGTCCCGAGCGCGGCTGTGCGCAGCCCCCCTCACCGCACCTCCCGCCGCCTCTCTCCGCAGGGCCGAAGAAGAGGATGAGCATTTGGAGAGGACCCTCGAGCAAAACAAAGGCAAGATGGCCAAGAAGGAAGAAAAATGCGTCCTCCAGTGAGCGGCCTTCCCGCGGCGGTGGCAAAAATCTCAGCGCGGCTCTTTTCTTAATGTTTTTAAAACTGCCGATATGAGGACTGGAGAAAAAAACAACAACAACAACAACAAAAAGTTTAAAGAAAAAGAAATGTAAACTTTTCCCCCACCTCCCCTCCCGTTTTCTTAGCCCAGATCTAGGCTGCACCGGGCCCCGCTCCGTTGTTTCTCTTTTGATTTCCATTCAAGCAACCTCGCGTGTCCCACGGTTTTCCTTGTGGGCTCAGCGCTCCTGCTGGAAGGCTTCGAAATGGAGTCGCCGAGACCTCGGGGTGATGCTAGAGAGAGAGAGAGAGATGGGCGTCAGGAGCAGAAGAAATCAAAGTTTGTCCTGGTTTCTGTAGCCGGAGGAGGGCTGAGTTTGGGAATAAATACGTTTTTTGTCATAATAGGATTAGAGAAGGGGATATAGGAGATCAAAAAAAACCCAACAAAACAAAAACAGAAGAAGAAGTGATAAATAAAAAAACAAAAAATCATTGGGAATGGTTTCACCTAGTCCTGCCATATGTAATACTTCATCAGCTACCTACATTTTATAGTTAGGTCAGATCCAACCCCCCCTCCCCCCTCTCCCCCCCGTGATTATTAAAAATGTGCGGTATTTACCCGTGTTTGTTTCCAGCAGGTTGACATTTCCCCGGCAGCGGAGCCCAGCTCCTCTGCTTTGCTTGGGGTGGGGAGGTTAACCCCCTCCCAGAGTTAAGGCAAAGGCCGGGGAGCGGCTGCAAAGCCCGCGGCAGGCCGGCCACCACCACCCGGGACACCTCGGCGTTTCCCACCCGCGTTCCCCGCGCCACCCCGCGGGGTCGGGCCCGCTCCACGTTATTTATTGTGCCCGGGCCGCCTTGTGTTCCCATGCCCCCGTCACCCTTCGCCCTGCGTCCTGCCCCGTCTGTGTGCCCCCCCACGCGTGTCCCGCTCTCGCTTCATCCCTTCGTGGAGCTCGTCTCGTTTATTTATTACAATACCGAGTCATATATAAGATTTTCAATAAAAGCCGAATCTTTCTTACCGTACCTGCCGCTCTCCTCCTTACCTGCGAAACCCACCCCTCACCTCCTCCCACCGCCCGGGGACCGGGAAGGAATCGACCCTTAGGGCTGGACGGGGAGGGCTGCGGGGATCCGCTGCCCCGACCCCAGGCACTGCTTCGAGCGCCGCGAAACGCATCAGCAGAGAAAGTTTTTCGCTTGTTTTCATCGAACGCGAATCGGGGCTGGGACCGGGTGAAAGTTTCCCTGCGTGGCCGGTGAAAGATGCGTGGCCAAAGCCCCTCTGCGGCGGCGAGCGCGCAAGGAGCGCACCCGCGGAGAGCTGGAGGGAGCCCAAACCACGCGACTGTCCCCGCTGTACCTCGTCCCTCCACCCACTCCCACCCCAATATCCGACGGCTCCCGGTCCCCACCGCGTCCACCCAAAAAAGAAAGAATCCCCCGCCGAGGAGGGCAGAGTCTTTTGCGAAGGGTCGCGGTGCCCACGGGTTGTGCTGGCCCCGGGGGTGGAGGTGCTGGGGGTGCCCCAGTGCCCGCGGTGGGTTTATCTCCATGCGAAGTTGGGGAGGATGCGCGGAGAGCTCCGCTGCCGAGAGGGAGGGGGGAGAGGAGGAGGCAGTGGGCAGCTGGCTTCGCCGTGCCCCCCTGCTCTCTTCCAAAAATATCTGGGTCGGTGGGAACGGAACACGCTCCGAGAGCTCCGCGGCTGCCGAGGGTAGCGACGATTCGGGAGGGGAGAGCCCGCGGTGCCGACAGCCCAGCTGGGCGCCGAGCTGTGCTCAGCCCGAAACCTGAGTCTGCCCCGAGGAGACGGCGAGAGGGGACTGCGGGCGGCATCTCATCCCGGGGGTGCACTGCTTATCTGTCTTTAAGGCGAAAAAAAGTAACTTGGCTTGGGGAAAATAAGTGTGGCCCCGTCTGCCTCCCGCTCCCAGCCCAGGAACCGGCTGCAGGAACGAAGCCCCCCCCCCATTGCCCGTGCCCCTCCACACCGCCGGAGCCTAGGGGGTCGCGCAGCCCACCTCCCTGTCCGGCCGCACCCCCTGTCCGGCCGTCGACCTTACCTGGGCGCAGCGGGGAGGGTGCGGGCTCCGAATGGCGGCGGGGAGGCGGGCTGGGGGGGTCGGTCTGAGCCGGGCCCGTCACCTCAGTGGTGGCGAGCCCCGCGCCCGCCCTGTCCGCAACCCCCCGGCCCAGCCTGCGGGGAATCGCCGGCAACCGGGGATTGGGCAACAGCGGGAGGTGCGAGGGGAGGTTTGGCAGGGGCACAGATACCCCCCCGGGGTGTGAGTGTGGTGTTGGGGGGGGTAGGAGGGGGGGTGGCTGCTGCTCGCCAGGACGGGAGATTACCCTGGCGGGGCAGTGATGGGAAGGCGGCGGAAGGCAGGAGCTGGCGGAGGAGGGGGAAAGCAGCCCGGCTCAGGACCGGGGCAAAACGGGGGGACGGGGGCTGGAAAAGGTGTGTGGGGGACGGACAGGGGAGGTAAACTGCCCCCTGAATCCTTCTTCCTCCTCCTCCCTCCGCATTTTGTGAATGGACCGCGGCGCCTTTGTTGCGGGGAGCGGTGCCCGTGTCGCTGACTCCTGCGGGGAGCAGCCTCGTCTTTCCCGGCCCCCCTCGTCCCGCGGCTCCCTCCCGCCCGGGTCAGGCGGCTCTCAGCTCCCTCCGCACCCGGGAGAAAGAGAAAAGAAAAAGGAAGAAGGGAAAACACTAACAGAAAGGACATGAGGTGGGGAGCGCCCCGCAGACCTTCTTAGAGGTGCTGACACCCCCCACCCCGACGCACACAGCTCCCGCGCTCCCGTCTCGCCGCTGTTCTCCGTGCCCGCCGCTGCCGGCAACGACCTGAGCTGCGCGGAGCGGCGCGGTGAGTCCTGTTCCCCCCTCCGCCATCCCATAGACACACGAACCTCTCCCACCGCACACCCCCCACCCCCTCCGCTGAGCAGCCCCTGGATCCGCGGTAGGTGGGGAAAGGCGCGGCCGCTGCTTTTTAAATCATTATTATTATTTTCAAAGTACGAAGTTTGGGCGGATCTTGCGGAGGGAGAGCGAGGGAGCACCCTGGACTCCCTCCGCACTCGAGCAGGCGGCGAGCGAAACTTTTCCGCGGTCCCCTCGGAAGGTGGGAGTGGGCAAAGCTGCGCGACCGCGGAGCAACTGTCTCCGCCTCCCCCCTCCCCGCCCCGCATAACTTCTCTAATGAGTCCCATCCCTTCCAAGGAAGTTACGCGAGGGGTGCTTTACGTTTTCCTCCATCGCCCCAACTCACCCCACAGCCCAAACTGGGCGCGTCGGCGGAGGGCTACGCGGGGGAGCGCGGAGTGGGGCGGTGTGGGGAGTGGGTAGAAGGGGGGGGGGGGGGGGCAAGCGCTTTGCTTTGCCATTGCCCCAGCTGCTGTCAGTCAGGCGGGGAGCGGCTGGGGATTGGCGCCGGGCTGGTTACGCAGATGCTTTGCGCGCACATACAAGGGTAGGGCCGGGGGTAGGTGATCAAATCTTCAGCAGGGCCGCGGATCTATCGCGCCCCGACAGCGCTGGCGGCCGGCAAAAGGTAAGCGCGGGGGACCAACGAGAACTTTTGGGGGGGGGGGGGGGGGGAAGAGGGGGGTTGCGCGGTTGGGTCGTCCCCCTCCTCCTCTCCTAATCCGCCGCCCCCGCCCCGTCTCACCTACGCGGCCACCTGCGGAGCAGCCGCGTAGGTGAGACGGGACGGGGGCGGTGGGCACCGCGCTTTCCCCAAATTTGCTTCTTTTACTCCCCTCATCTCCGCTTTATTTGGCCTTTTTTCTCCCTACCCTCTCTCCAAACGGGACGCTCCCGTTTCGCCGAAAGTTACACAACGTCGGGTCACGGCGACTGGAGCTCTCTCCCTCCCCAAAAAATCTACCCCCCCCCACCCCCCCAAGTCGGGAGGTGTTGGTTGTGATGGGGCATGGGTTGGGGGGGGGATGTTCCTAACCTCAGCAGCGGGGACCGCCGGGGTCTCTCCGCCCCTTCCTCCGCTCCGCGTTTATCTGCTGATTTTTTGCCACCACCGAGCCCGGTCGCTGCTTCCCAAACTCCTGTGTGTGTGTGTCCCCCCCCCACCACACACCCCAGGTCTAACAGAGCCACCCCTGCCGAGCCCCGGGACGGGGTCCCGCTGCTGTTTCTGTCCCGGGTTCCTCAGCGCTCCCTCTGTGGGTTTTCTTTTTTCCCCTTATTATTTTTTTTTTCCTTGCCCCCCCCTTCCCCCTTTTTAACTCTTATCCATTTCTAATTAAAACGTCCCCGTCTGCTCGCTTTTTAAATTAATTATACTTCCCTCCTCTGGTACCTCCTTTTGATTCCTAATCCAATTATCTTTTTAAATAATTGCTTTATCTCTCCCCATCGCCGGGCACTGTTGCCTCTCGGCGTCCGCAGAAAGCTCGCGTTCGTTTTAAATAAAATAATGACTATAGTAATATTAATAATAATTAATAATAATTATTATTATTAATAATAATAATAACAAAATCTCCCCCTCGGTGGTCTCCCATCCCCGGGACATCCCTGGGCAGGACTCGGGGGGTGACAGGACCCCTTAACCCGCCTCTCTCTGCTCTCTCCCCAGGCGCTGCCCGGGGAAGAAGTCTGCCTTTTCGTTTCCTGATCTTCGCTATTTTGTATTTCTTTTATTTCATTTTCCTTTTTTAAATATATATAAATATATATATATATATTTTTTTCCCCCCCTCTGTCTTCCTTTGCCTGCGATTACTTCAGAACCTCACGGCGGGACAGAACGATCAAAACTCCTACGACACGCCGATTTTCTGCTCCGTTTTTTTAACTCTCCTTGGCTTTTTCTTTTTTTTTGGTTGTTGTTGGTGGTTTTATTATTATTATTATTTTTTGGCGTGGGGTTTTTGTTTGGTTTTATTTCCCCCCCCCCTTTTTTTTTTTTCTTTGTTTGGGGTTTTATCAGGGATTTTTTTTGTGGGGGGCTTTTTTTCACACACCCCCCTCCCCCTCTTCCCCTCTTTCCCTGCCCACCCCACATATTTTAAACTTTTTATTGTTTGGTTGTAAAATTTGTTTTCATTTTTCTGCGGGACTTTGGAGGAACCTCGCCCGGCTTTTAGCATGATGTCTTACCTTAAACAGCCCCCTTACGGCATGAACGGGCTGGGGCTGACGGGCCCCGCCATGGACCTGCTGCACCCTTCCGTGGGGTACCCGGGTGAGTGCCCTGCGCCGCGCTGACCCCCTTCGCCCGACCCCGTTAAGCGTTCGCTCGCACCCGCCCGGCAGCGAGCAGAGGGAGAAAAGCTCCGTCCCCGGTGGGCTTGGAGGAGCTGGCGGGGCCGTAGGATTTGGGGTGGGCTGGGGAATGAGCGCTCCCATTTACCCCCAGCCTGGGGTTGGGGAGACAGCACTGGCTGCGGATGAAATTTACCCCCCATCCCTGCAACTCCTTCATTCATTCCCGTCAGGATTTTTAAGGATAAACAAAACAAGACAACGACGACAAACAAAAAAAACCCAACTTTCTAAACCCAAAAAGTAGATTTATTTCGGCAAAACGAAATCTTTCTGTAGCTGCGACCGGGGCAGGGCCTGATCCTTTCCCAGCCCTGTGCCGCTCACCCCTCACAAGGCCCGGCCCGGGCGGGTAGTGCTTGGCTGCCGTGGGAGGGGGTTGTGCAGGGAGTGCCACTGCTCTTTGGGGTCACAACGGGGGATGCCTCACAGGCCCCTGCCCCAGGAATTCGAGGGCTTCTTCCAGGCCAGGGGTGTGCGGGGGGATGCATGGAGAGCCTGTGTAACCGGCGTGGTGGTGCTTGCCCCCAGCCACCCCACGGAAGCAGCGTCGGGAGCGCACCACCTTCACCCGCTCACAGCTGGACGTGCTGGAAGCACTCTTTGCCAAGACCCGCTACCCCGACATCTTCATGCGGGAGGAGGTGGCCCTGAAGATCAATCTGCCCGAGTCCCGAGTCCAGGTACGGGACCTGCTTGCGGGGAAGTCCCCACCGCTGCGCGCCGGGGCGACTCAAGGGCAGCCTACGTGGCTGGGGCCACTCTGATCCAGCTCTCCGGCCACACTCCTTTCCTCAGGGCTGGAGTCCCAGTCTCTTCTGAAGCTGGGGCATCCAGGCAAAAGGGGGCTTTGCTTTTACCTTTTTTATCCTTTTTAATTAATTTTATTTTTATTACTGTTTTCCTGTTCTGCTCCCTCTGCTCCGAGGTGCAGCAGCCGTACAACCACGGCACTTCCCACGGGTGCTCCCTCCAGCACGGCTCTCTGGGTGCTGATGCTCGGCAGGGTGGGAGATGCGGGCAGCCCCTTCTCCCTGCCCCTCTCCCCCTCCTCCCCCCCCGCGGGTCTGTTCCCCAAACCCATATTTTTCACCACGCTGGGGACATGCACAAACTGGGACATCCTAGTCGGTAGCCCTGGGTGTCCTTGCTGGTGGCAGAATGTGGGGTGGCCCGGGTGCCAGGCGGGGCAGGATTTTTGCTTTTTATGGGGTGCGGGGGAGTGCGGTGCTAATGGCTGGGCGTGGGTGCTGGGAGAACTGGTGCCGGGGTGAGGTCGACTGGATGGATGCTCCTGGGGTGAGAAGGGGTGGCAGAGCGGGCACGGGGGCTCTCCACTGACCCTGCCGCCCCTCCTCACCCTGCTGATCGTCTCCCCACACCCCTCTGTCTCGCTCCAGGTCTGGTTCAAGAACCGCCGCGCTAAGTGCCGGCAGCAGCAGCAGAGCGGCGGCGGAGCCAAGAGCCGTCCGGCCAAGAAGAAATCCTCGCCGGCCCGGGAGAGCTCGGGCTCGGAGAGCAGCGGGCAGTTCACACCGCCGGCAGCGGCCTCCAGCTCGGCCTCCTCTTCATCCTCCAGCTCGGCCTCCTCTTCATCCTCCAGCTCGGCCTCCTCAGCCCCAGCAGGTGCCCCAGCATCTCTCAGCACCCCAGCATCATCCATCTGGAGCCCGGCTTCCATCTCGCCCGGCGCAGCACCAGCCGGGGTGACCGTGCCCGAGCCGCTGCCGCCGGCTGCCACGTCCTGCATGCAGCGGGCCGGCCCTGCTGCAGCCGCCTCCGCCAGCTACCCTGTCTCCTACGGCCAGAGCGGCGGCTACGGGCAGGGCTACCCTGCGCCACCCTCCTCGTCCTATTTCGGGGGTGTGGATTGCAGCTCCTACTTGGCACCCATGCACTCCCATCACCATCCCCACCAGCTCAGCCCCATGGGGCCCTCCTCGGTTCCCGGCCACCACCACCACCACCCGCTGAGCCAGAGCTCGGGACACCACCACCACCATCATCATCACCACCATCATCAGGGTTACGGCAGCACCGGCCTGCCCTTCAACTCTTCCGACTGCCTGGACTACAAGGAGCCCACCGCTGCTGCCTCCTGGAAGCTCAACTTCAACTCCCCCGACTGCCTCGACTACAAGGACCAGGCGTCCTGGCGCTTCCAGGTCTTGTGAGGGGCCGACCGCTGACTCCCCCCCCCTTCCCAACAAAAGCTGCCACGGACCCCACCAAGCCTGGGGTCTCCCCTCCACCTCCCGGGCAGGACTCTGGCGCCAGCTCTTCCTCCTCCTCCTCCTGCTCCCCCCCTCTTCGATAGCAGTGGCGATGCCCTGGCTGGGGGTCCTGCCGCCACCCCCATCTCTACTGACTGATATTTATTTGCTTCCTGCACCCCTCCAGCGGGTTTATTATAATTAATTATTTTTTTAAATGCAACAGAAGAGGAGTTGAAGTTAAAAAAGCCTAGCAGCTCCCCCGCTGCCCCACCGAACCCCAGGGAAGAGGCGCAGGCTGGCTCCTGCCCTGCCGGTGTCTCCCCCCCACCCCTATAGTGAGGTGGGGAGGACCCTTACCCCCCCTCCCTGCGGGTGTGGGAGCCCCCAGCTCACTGGTCCTGCACAGCCTCTCGCTGCGGGGAGCGGCGGGGACCGGTGTGAACGCGAGGTCCGCTCCGGTGACCGTGGGTGTTGTCCGTTGACGCTGTCGGGCTGGCGTTTACCTAGAGCCCTAACCACGGCACACAACTTCAGCAAACCAACAAATCCTTGGCTCAATTTTTTGTTTTGGTTTTTATTTTTTTGTTTGTTTAAATTTTATGTTCATTTTCTCCCCTCAAACTGAACCTTTGCCACGTCTCTTGTCCTCCGTCCACCCTCGAGGCCGCACCGTCCCGGGGGCTGGGTGGGAGCAGCAGCCCAGCCAGCGTCGCCCAGAAGGGAGGGGAAGCCAAGGGCTGCCCAGCCGGTCCAACAAACTGCAGACCAAAACCCAACACCCCCCCCCCTCCCCCCCTTCACCTCCTCCCCCCCTTCCAAAAAAAAAAAAAAGAAAAGAAACTTTTGGAAAAAAAAATTAAAAACAATAAAAAGGAAAGAAAAAAAAAAGAGAGAGAAAGAGCATTTAAAACAAAAACAAAGAGAGAAGAAGTTTTGGTTTTATTTTTGCCTGGGGGAGGGTTTGCAGGGGAAAAGCAGCTCCGGGGTGGGGGGGGGGGGGGGGGTACAACTTTTTGAGGGTGTTTGGTTTGGTGATATAATTTTTTTCCTTTATTTTGTTTTGTTTGGGTTTTTTTTTTTGGGGGGGTTGGGTGTTTGGTTTTTTTTTTTGGGGGGGGGGGGGGGAGTGTTTCTGCGGGCTGGTGCTGCCTTGCCTGTCCCGGGCTGGAGCTTCCCCTTCCCAGCAGCTCTGCCCCGCAGCGGGAGAGCAGCCACCTAACCTGTGATTTTGGATGCCGTAACCCCACAGTTTACCCCTTCGACTGTAAGGCAAACCACACCCCACCCCCCCCCCTCCTCCACACTTTCTTTCCCCCTTCCCATCCCAATAAAATCCAAACGAATAAAAGTGGTGGTGTCCTGTCCTCCTTCCCGCCCCGGGAAACTTCCCTGGGTGTGGGGGGGGAGGGAATGCGATGCTGGGAAATATTCCCCAGTGGCTCCCAGCAAGGTGGAAGGGTGTGTGATGGGTTTGTGAGGGCTGTGGAGGGGGATACCCACCGGTGGTGATTGTGAGCGCGGGCTGGGGACCCCCTTTTCTGTTAAATGACACCGTTAATTGGTTACTGATTGTTACACCGCGGCGCTGGTGGGCCCACGGGGTGCCAAATGCTGGCCAGCACAGCGACGACTCCCCTCCAGGTAGGGGTGGGCAGCCTCTGCCCCGCTGCACAAGGAGGGATGCTTGGTACCAGCACTTCCAGCCCTGGCTGCCAGCCTTGCCCTCCTCAGCTGCTGCCGGGAACGGGAGATTATGTCTCAGGACAATCTTCCCACGTAGTTCTCCCTCCCCACCCCTCCAAGCCCCCCATTTATTGGAGGCTGCCCACTGGTGCTGGGGCCATTCCTGCTCCCACAGGACTGGGGGCTCAGGGGACCACTGGGGCTTGAGCCGTTGACACACTGGAGGTGGGCAGTGTAGGCATCCCCAAATTGCTGTGCAGCAGGTAGCTCGGAGGCTACGCCGTGTGCCCCCATCCCTGCTCTCCCCAGGCACCTCTGGGGTAGTGGGGACCATGGCGAAGGGGAGGCACTCTAGGAAGGGTTTGCATCCCCTGGTACAACCTTCAGCACCCTGGTGGGATGCGAATGGGGCCGGCAACCCGCGGCCACGGCTGCGGCGGGAGAATCAGTGGAGAAATCAGCGGAGAAATCAGCGGAGAAATCAGCGGGGTCCACCCCGGGTGCCACCGCTGCAAGCCCTGTGCATCCTTCCCGGGTCACAGGCACCACACAGCCCCCAGGCCGGGGGGACACCGCTGGCCTCCAGCACACCCGCGGTGCCGCAGGGAGAGCTGGGAGGGGATGGGGGCAGCCCAGCGGATTTGATTTTTTGCTTTAAAGAGTTCTTTTCCCTGTTGTCTCCTGCAGTCTGCAGTGCATACATAGATAGACACACATATTTAAGTATTTTTTAGATAGATAGATAGATAGATAGATAGATAGATAGATAGATAGATAGATAGATAGATAGATAGATAGATAGACAGATAGGTAGATAGATAGATAGATAGAGAGACAGACATGCTTATAAAGTAATTACTCTCTTCTGTAAGCACTACTGAGACATTCACCACCCTAAAGGGCGGACCACACATTCCAGGTCCAGGTGCCACCAGCTTGATTCATCTCCAAGCCCTTCTTCTGAAGCAAAAGAAAAATGAGTTAGCACAACCCTCCTGGAGCTGTGAAAAAAGGGGAAAAAATCTGTGCTGGCCATAAAGTGAGCTGAAGCTGCTGCCCCAGACGTAGAGAGCAACTTCTTGACACAAAACCTGCCCACATGTCACCTTCCTTAAAAATTGGGTTCCATTGCAGCGCTGTAAATCAGCAGCTGAAAGCAGAGCCTGATGAAGAAGATCTAACGGAGAGCCAGCACTCTGCATGCTCTGCACTGTGGCTGGACTCGGGGGCTCCTCCAGCTTTTGGGACTCAAAAGGGTGCTCACATCCTCCCCCCCTGCCCACTCCAGTCTGGCCACCCAGCAGCGTCTGTCCCTGCAGCACGGTGGCTTCTCCAGCATCCCCTACTTCCCACCCCATCACAGCTTGGGCATTTTCCTGCCCCACTCCCCCAGACCCTGAGCACAGCAGTGGGGTCAGTGGCAGAGCCCAGATGGCAGCGGGGGCACAGAGGAGACCTCTTCCAGATCCCATCAAATAATGGCTTTGCCCTCAACCACTGGCTTGCCTCTTTTTTTTCTGGTGGCATTTCTTCCAGCTCTGGAGTTTCTTTGAAGGTCGCTGGGCATGACTGGAGTGGAAACAGCTGGACTGGTGGAAAACAAACTGCCTTTATTTTCACCCTGATATTGGGTAGAACACCCCACCCCCGCCCGCCCCCCCCCCTCCCCTCGGAAAAAGGGTAGGATGAGCAAACAGTGTAATGCCCACTGGTAAGCTGAGTGTGGGCAGGCCTCATCCTCCCTCTGCCACCCATGGACTAGTGCCAGCAGCGTGGGCAGGACGTGACTCGTGCCCGTCGGTGGGTGAGTGTGGGCTGCGGCGTGTCATGCCCAGGTGGGAGTGAGGGGTGTGTGGGGCTCCCAACATCTCCCCCTCATTCTCCTAGCAGCACAGCCACACCACTGAGGCGCGAGTGGCGGAGCAGACTTCTGTCGTGGGCTTCCCCGAGGCTGGAGCGGGCGCTGCTGCCCCCGGCACAAGTCTCGGCAGGCACCGCGGCTCGCTGCCCGCCGCGCCGGGAGCAGGCGCCGGCAGGATCCCGGCGCTTGGCTTTGGGGCAGCCGAGTTGTGAAACAGCCGCCTGGGTGCCACACGGCTCAAGCCAGAAGGATGCGGGGTGCATGGCTGCTTCAATTTTTATACACTGGGGTTTTGAAAGCCATCCTTTGCTGCTAGAGCACAGCGCTGCGGGTGGCCCGGCGGCCGGTGCCGCAGTGCTCAGGGTCCGGGCTGCCCAGCACAAGCCCGGTGAAGGTCCTGCCTCTCGCCCCACTGGCAGCTGCTCGCCCAAGGCTCCAAAGGCACGTGATGCATTCCTGCCTGTAAGTGAAGGGCCAGGACTTTGGGGGGTGGGGAGGGAGAGGGACAGAGTGGGAGAGCACTCCCCAGCTTGGGCTGTCACTCGGTTTCGTGCTTGGATCTGAAACCTTTTCTGATCTTTTTGCTGTTATCAGAGTATTTGCTCTAAGTCGGGTCCCTGATTGGAAAGCTTTGCTTCAAACTCCCCTGCATGCGGCAGGGAGCTGTGACAGGTGATAATTTGGATGCCTTTAGTGGTCTTCAGCCACGCAGAGGTGGGCAGAGGCT